>NC_133617.1:496782183-496995206 GCF_048593235.1 Sminthopsis crassicaudata | reverse complement strand
TTCCTTCCTTCCTTCCTTCCTTCCTTCCTTCTTTCTTTCTTTCTTTCCTTTCTTTCTTTTCTTTCTTTCTCTTCTTTCTTTCTTTCTTTCTTTTTCTTTCTTTCTTTCTTTCTTTCTTTCTTTCTTCTTTCTTTCTTTCTTTCTTTCTTTTCTTTCTTCCTCCCTCCCTTCTTCTTTCCTTCTTCCTTCCTTCCTTCCTTCCTTCCTTCCTTCTTTCCTTCCTCCCTTCCTCCCTTCCTCCTCCCTTCCTCCCTTCCTCCCTTCTTTCCTTCCTTCCTTCCTTCCTTTCCTTCTTTCCTTCCTTCCTTCCTTCCTTCCTTCCTTCCTTCCTTCCTTCCTTCCTTCCTTCCTCCCTTCCTCCCTTCCTCCCTTCCTTCCTTCCTTCCTTCCTTCCTTCCTTCCTTCCTTCCTTCCTTCCTTCCTCCCTTCCTTCCTCTCTCTCTCTTCAGTTACATTAATAGAAGACAATTTCTTTAGCTATTCCCCAATCAATGAGCATCTACTTTATCCAAGTTCTTTGTTAACACAGAAAGAGCTGCTGTCAATATTTTGTCATATTTAGAATTTTAAAAAACTTTTTTTTTTCCTTTCAAGGGTCTTCCTTGGAGTATACGCTGAGAAGTGGAATCTCTGGGTTAAAGAGTTTGAAAATTTTAAGTCATTTTATTTGTACAATTCCAAATTGGTTTCCAAAATTGTTCTACTCATTCATAACTTTCTCAACAATGAATGTGTGTGTGTATATGTGTGTGTGTGTGTGTGTGTATGTGTATGTGTATACCTGCTTTTTTAAATCTCTTCCAACATTAATTATTTTGGGGATATGAAGTAAAACCTCAAGGTTTGTTTTTTTTCCTCTTCTTTTAATTTTGTTAATGTCTTCTGACTTTGTGTATGGAAGAATGGCTTGACTATGTATATCCTGGATACTTAAAGCATTTTCAAAGATATTCTATACATTTCCCCCCAGTCTACCATTTCTTGTCTTTTTGTTCCTTATCATTTTGTTTGTGCAAATTTTTTTTTCAATTTCAGTTAATTTAGAACAATCTATATATCATTATAACTACCTCTATCCCTTACATGGTTAAGATACAGCTTCTACCAACATCTGTGAAAGGTTTTTGACCTGCTTTTTGGTATAACATCAGATTTATTCATTAACTTTGCCCATTGTAAAATTTTCTGGAAAGGGTCCAGGAGTTCTCAAACTACATCCTACAGGCCTGATGCAGCCCGCTGAGGACATTTATGCGGCCTCTTGGGTTATGGCAAATGGGCTGAGGGGCGGAGACAGAGTGTGAGTTTTTGTTTTTACTATAGTCCGGCCCTCCAACCGTCTGAGGGACAGTGAACTGGTCCCCTATTTAAAAAGTTTGAGGACGCTGGACAATTTGAATAAGTTAAATGTGCTTTGGTCTTTATTTACCATTAATTCAGAAGTATTTTCAAATATCTAAATATGACTAGGTCATTAGGGCAAGGATGAGGTATTTTCTTGATGCTATAAGGCTTATATGATATCTAGCAAAATGTTTTATATTCAGTGATGTTCAGATATGGAGATTTAATTAGCATGAGTAAACAGTCTTGTCTCAGTACACTGACATCTGAAGGGATATACTTCCTCCCCAAGGGATTGTATCCCAGGTGGAAAAAAATAAGACCAGTTGTACTTCTCTTGGCCAATGTGATTAATTCTAGCCTGTCAATCAATGTGTTCTAAAAGTTTATTTATAAGATATTTGAACATCAGAATACATTTCCCCTATAGAAACACTGTTATAAATGGTTACTAGGTTTTTGCCTAAACCTCTTGAATCTATAGCATATGGGAAACATAATGCATTCTACTATGTATATGGAATCTAGCCACTATATGTAAATAGTTCTATGCAATTAATTTTTATTTAATAGACATTTATTTTGCTTACTATACACCAAGTACTGGTAAATACAGAAGATATAGAGACAAAAACCCCCACATTTCTTGTTTTTCAAAGCTTACATTTTACTAGAGGATAAGAAGGAAGAGTGTTATATTTAAGAGTAACTGGGTTCTCATTCTACCTCATGTACTCAGTGCATCATTCTGGATATGTCATTGTGGATATTTTTTATTTATTAAAGATTTTTATTTTCAAAACATATGCATAGTTTTCAACATTCATTCTTGCAAAACCTTGTATTCAAAAATTTTCCTTCCTTTTCCCACATCCCCTCCCCTAGACAGTAAGTAATATATGTTAAACATGTGCAATTTTACTATACATATTTCCACAATTATCATGGTGCATAAGAAAAATAAGATCAAATAGAAAAAGAAATGAGAAAGAACACAAAATGCAAGCAAACAAAAAAAAATGAAAATACTATGTTGTGATCCACACAATTCCCACAGTCCTCTCAGATGGCTCTCTCCATCACAAGACCATTGGAAATGGTCTGAATCATCTCATTGTTAAAAGAGATACATCCATAGAGTGGATCACCATATAATCTTGCTGGTACCATGTACAGTGTTGTCCTGGTTTTACTTGCTTCATTTAGCTGGATATGACATTAACATCTTTGAATCTCAACCCCCTCATCTCTAAAATGAGCATAGCACTTTGATTCATGGGACTGTGAGAATCAAGTGGAATAAAGTGCTTTCTAAAGCAATGTGCTTTGTAACTTAGCTATTGTTACAGTAGAAAATGAATATAGAATTTAATTTGAGACTCTTATGAGCGCACTTCCCCTACCCTTGCGTGGAAGAAGGACTCATCCTTCTTACAAGGAGATAATAGTGTACAATGAGACCAACCCATGACCTAGGTAATAAAAATAGTCAGAGGTAGAACAATACCTCCAGGAATTTGGCTTGAAGAGCTATAGGGGCACAACATCCTGCCAATAGATATCCCTTGACTGGCTGCTAGAGATAGTGAAGGGAGGAGTAATCGCTTAGCCATGAGTGGACTTTCCAGTTATTCCATTTCTTTTCTTTCACATGCCAGGTCTGCCTCCTTTTTTTTTTTTTTTTTTTTTTTTTTTTTTTTTACTATCAGGAGTTAAAAGGCTCTACCCTGTAGTCTCATCTACATTTCAGAGGAAAGCATCTTCACTCTGTCCTGGAAGCTGGGGCTGGGATGAAAATGCAGAATATGGTCACTGAGTTGGTGGCAAGGATAGTTTAAGTTTCTTATGGAGAACTTTGCCAACTGAGACCAGCACTGAAGGAAAAAAAGAGGGCTTAAGAGACAGGAGGCTTTGTATTTTCTTTTTCTGACTTTTCAGTCACTTTTGTAGGATCTCCATTCTTATTTTTTTTTTTTTAAATAAGAGCTTTTTTGTTTTCAAAATGTATGCATGGATAATTACAACCTAGTGACAGAAGTGTGGATGGTATGGGTACTGGTTTAGTAGCAAGTAAATGGCACTGTGAATAGATAGATGAGTCTATCTGTGTGACCCTGGGCAAGTGACTTAATTATGCCTCAGTTTCCTCATCTGTAAAAAGAGTTGAAAAAAGTGTTGTGCCAAAATATAGAAATGAGTTGAGAAATATTAATTTTTAATTGGAGAATTTATTAAGTTGACTTGACCACACGGGATTAGCATCTAAAGCATGTGGCAGTGAACAAAAGGACATAAGACTTTTTATAGGGTTGACAGAAACCAGCAAACAGGTTAGCCAGCTTCCTTATCTAATATATTTGCAACTGTTTGTGAAGGGGATACATCAAAGACAAGGGCAGGTAGACAGCAGTCTTGTATGAGATTTCCCTTGGTATTTTTATTGCAGGAGGGTTCTGACAGAGGAGACAAAGATTTTTTTAGGTGTGCAGAAGGGTTTGGAATTTCTCAGTCATTTTAATTTTAGGGCTTTTTCAAGCCCAGTTTCCCAAATTCAGTTTTTCTGAGGGGTTGGGGATATGGTTATTATATTATTTGACAAAAGTTGCTTGGAAAAGTGGATAATAGTATGGCAGAAACTAGATATTGACCAACATCTAACACCCTATACCAAGATAAAAGTCAAAATAATTTAGACATAAAGAGTGATACCATAAATAAAGTAGGAGAATAAGGGCTAGTCTATCTCTCAGATCTGTGGAAGGAAGGATTTTATAGCCAAAGAAGAACTAGAAAATATGATGAAATGCAAAATGGATCATTTTGATTACATTAAATTAAAAGGGCTTTGCACAAACAAAACCAATGCAGCCAAAATTAGAAGGGAGACAGAAAGCTGGGAAATATTTTTTTTATATAACCAGTGTTTCTGATAAAGGTCTCATTTGTCAAATATATAAAGAATTGACTCACATTTATAATACAAGGCATTCTCCAATTGATATCTTTTGATACGAACAGAAAATTTTCAAAGTCAAAAATGAACTTTGAGAACTATCTTCACATGTATTTGGAAAAATAAAATACTTTTGAAAAATATTGGTATTAATAAGATGTAAGAGTACAGCTTGGGATCATTGATTGAAAACTATATTTTCCCTAAATACAATTCAGCCTATCATTTCTTCTTATTCAACTATAGGCCAAGAACATTTATATGTCTATCTGCATGTCTTTAGAATATAGATTTAGTAGAGAAACTGCTGGATCAAAGGGTATACATAGTGTGATAGTTCTTTGGGAATGGTTCCAAATTGCTCTCCAGAATGGTTGAATCAGTTCACAGCACCACCAACAATGTTTTAGTGTTCTGGTTTTTCCACATCCCCTCCAACATCTATCTTTTCCAGGCTGTGAGGTGTAGAGTGGTACTTCAAAGTTGTTTTAATAGGTATTTCTCTAATCAATAGTGATTTAAAGCATTTTTTTATATGACTAGAAATGACTTTAATTTCTTTATCTGAAAATTGTCTATTCATATCTTTTGACCATTTATCAAGTGGAGAATGGCTTGTATTTTTATAAATTTGAGTCAATTTTCTATATATTTAAAAAATGAGACTTTATCAGAACCTTTGGATATATAATCACTTCCCTCTCTAGTTTTCTGCTTTTCTTCTAATCTTGGCTGCATTTGGTTTTGTTTGTACAAAAATTTTAAATTTAATATAATCAAAATTATCCATTTTGCATTTTATAATGTTCTATAGTTCTTCTCAGGCCATAAATTCCTTCCTTCTCCACAGATTTGAGAAGCACAGTATCCCTTATTCTCCTAATTTTCTTATAGTATTACTTTTTATGTCTAAATCATGAACCCATTTTGACCTTATTGTGGTATAGGGTGTTAGGTGTTGAAAACTCATTAATTTTTAAAATCCTGTACCTTTTTTTCCAAATGTATTTTTCATCTTCCTCACCTGTATTTAACTTTGCACTAATATATATATATATATATATATATATATATATATATATTGACTTCATTGGAAGATCTTAGGAACCTCAGAAACCATCTAAAGTCTCCATTTTATAATGAAGAAAACTGAAGCCTTGAAAATTGAAGTGTTAAATGTTAGAGGTAAAATTTTGTTCAGTTCTTCACAGAATTACCCTACCATTTCATCTTCTCCCATAGATTTTGGCACAAAAGCTACAATTATGGTCTTGTGCTCTTTTATCGTGATTGGCTCTTTCCTTTCATTCTTGAGTGAAGTTACAATATGTCTGACTATGGCTGAACTCAGAATGCTCTACCACGAGTTGGGCATAAATAGTCCATGTGAACATTTCAGGTGGACATCTTGTATTGCTTTTGAGCTACTTCAATTCTGCTTTGCACATAGAATTTATCACTTTCTTTGATGGTGTTTGCTGCTCAATAACTCCAGGAAAAATAACAGGAGTAGAAGAGAGGTCTGTATATAACATTTGTTATCTGACCAAGACCTTTTATATTGTTATTCATGATGGCTTATGGAAAACTATGTCAAAATTTGGTTTTCTGGAGTTAATGAATCTTATATGCCAGTTTCATGATGGCATGCTTGTCCAGGTTCTGGATAATGCATGATGGTCTCACATTTTTCCGGTAAGCAGTAGAGTGAAACAAGGCTGTGTGCTTGCTCTCATGCTAAAAGCATAAAATGCTTGATGTTTTCAGCAATGTTGTCAAGTACTTTCAATGATGATGAACATGGCATCAAGGCCAGCTATCATACTGATGGTAAATTATTCCACTTGAAAAGGTTAGAAGCCAAGACTAAAGGAGAAGGAGTGTTGATGCATGATTGTTTGCAGATAATTATGCACTCAATGCAGCTTTTGTAGCTGAGAGGCAAAAAGTATGGATCAATTCTCTGCTGCTGCTAATATTGGCCTAACAATTAGCTTTTTAAAAAATCATAAACTTAATATAAATGCATTGTAAGGAAAGATGACTGAGTAGTCTACTGCTATTGGTTTCACAATTAAATCTACCTTACCAACTTCTTATGCTTCTTCAAGTAACACCTATGAATCATCCTTCCACTTAGCTCTAACATTTTTGTGCATTCTGGTTTAATTTATAGCAACAAAGTCAATATTGATATGATTCATTTTCCTTAGTAGTGTAGAGAACTCACAGTTAAATTAATGTTCATAGACTATCTAAAAATTGATGATTTCAATTTGTTTTATGGTTTGCCTTGCCATAGAATTCATCACTTAGTGGCCAGCCTATTTTAAGAGAGCCTTTCTTTGCTAGATTGATCTATGGAAAACAGACAATTTGTTGCTAGGACACTACTTGAAACTGTTCCAGCTTCAAAGGTTCCAGTTACCTATAAAAATGCAGAAATATTATGAATACTTTCTTTATATCACATAGATTATAAAATAGTAATTAAAGATAGGAAGAAGGGCACATATGCAAAAGATACTAAAAGATACTCAATAATATCATGCTGAAAAATTGATTTCTGTGTCACAGAATATTACTTACCTGTTCATACTGTTTGAACCCAACAATACCACTATGTAATTTAGGTTCACATTTCATAGTGTATATGATCCTCATTTCTGTTTTTCTTTGTATTTTTGTGTTTGTTAAATTTTTCTATAACAAAGAAAATTGGAAGTCCAATAAACTTTAGATGGAAAATGTCATCTGCCTCCACAAAGAGACCAATGGAGATTGAATGTGAATCAACACACACTATTTTCACTTTTTTTTTCTTTTTTATGTTTTTTTCCTCTTTGTTCTGCTTAATCTCTCCCAACCTGCTTCATATGCAAATACTCTAAAAATGTACAACCTTATATCAATAAATAAAGTATAAGAAAAAGGTAGGGGGTCAAAGGATAAGTCAGAGTAATAATTATATGAAAGACAGCTGATAATGATGGTACAATATACTAAATAACTTAGACACAGAGCACTCCTCAGAAGAAAAAATATAGCCATAAGAACACACATTAATGAAAAAGAAATAGAGGATTAATGAACTAAATATGACATTTAAAATAGATAAGTAATAAATATAAAATAAATAAAAATTAGAGGAAAAATAGACAAGTTGGAAAACATAGGCTATTTAAGTGACCAAAAAACACTATAAATTGTCCTTAAAAAATTTCACAAAATTGATAAGCATTTAGCCTAAAAACTTTTGAGTTTTAAAAAGGGAAAGAAATAAAGTTAAAATAAAAAAAGAGCAAAAATATTTTATAACATAAAAGATACAAAAAATTATCCGAGATAGTATAGAGTTATATATCATTTTACTATGTTTAACATATATTACATATTTAACATATAAATATATATGTTTAATATATGTATACATACACATCTGTGGAGGGGATGAGGGAAGGGGGAAAAACTGGAACACAAGATTTTGCAAGGGTCAATGTTGAAAAATTATTCTTGCATATGTCTTGAAAATAAAGTTTTAATAAAAAAGAATTATATTCCAGGAAAATTGAAAAATTTAAGAAGTAGAGGATTATCTAAAACATATAAAAACAAATTCAGAGAACATCAAATAGAGCTCTTAATCCAATTTCAGAAAGCAAAATTGAAATAGTTATAGTTATATCTTTTTGCATCCCTTCAAAAACTATTTGGGTATTCTATAGCTTTGATTCTTCAAAGATTGTGATATTTTGTGATTTGTGGGAAATTGTTTTTAGTAAGATGTAAGAGAACAGCTTGAGATCATTGATTGAAAACAAAGATTAAAAAAAACTTTAAGCCAAATGGTACAAGAAAACTCGATAGAATAAAATGAAAAGCAATAGTTACCTATATTATACAAATTATTCTCAAAATTTGAGAAAGAAAATATTTTTACTAAACTCCTTTACAAGAAATATATAGTTGAATTCCTAATTCAAGGAAGGAAAAAATGTCATTAATGAATATTTATTTAAAAATTTTAATAAAAATTTGGCTAAAGTGTATGTAAAATATATCCCCAAATTATTCATTTTGTGCTGGATTCATATAAGAGATGCAAGAATGGTTTACCATTGAGGGGAAAACCCAATAAATTAATCTTATTAAAGAATTCTCATCATGTCAGCAAATACAGAAAAAGTCTTTATGAAATGCATCATTTACTTTAGCTTATAAAAAGGGTGATAGATGCAGAGGAACTTTATTTTAAAATATGTTTAAAAAGTATCTATCTGAAGGCAAAAATTGAGCATTTGATGCAATGGGGAAAGACTAGAAGTTTCTTAGTAAATATAAGAATAAAGCAAGGATTCTTATTTTCTTTCTTGTTATTTGGTATAATTCTAGAAATACTATCAGTAGCTATAAATAAAAAAAGATAAGCTAAGAAAAAGCCAAATTATTCTTTTTCTTAGTGATTTTAGCATGAGGTTGGAGTCACATTAGGAACTTCTTAGATTCCAGTTTGCAAGTAGACCAATAATTCTTAAATAGTTTCTCCTAGTTCTATTTTCCAGGTCAGTTGTTTTTCCAATGAAATATTTCACATTATTTTCTATTTTTTCATTCTTATTGTTTGCTTCATTGTTTCTTGATTTCTCATAGTCATCAGCTTCCATCTGCTCTATTCTAATTTTCAAGGAATAATTTTCTCAGTGAGCTTTTGTACAACCTTTCCCATTTTGCCCATTTTCCTTTTTTAAGTCATTTTCCTCATCATTAGCTTTTTATTTTTCCTTTTGCACCACTCTCAATTCTCTTCCCAGTTTTTCTTCTCGCTCACTTGATTTTTCAAAATATCCTTTGACTTCTTGAAAAGCCTGAAACCAATTTTTATTTTTCTTGGAGGCTTTGGTTGTAGGAGTTTTGAGTTTGTACCTTTTGAGTGTATGTTTTGATTTTCCTTGATACTATAATAACTTTCTATGGTCAGAATCATTTTCTGTTGTCTGCTCATTTCCCCAGCCTATTTGCATGGCTTTTAACTCTTCCAGGGTAGAGAGGGCACACCCCAAGTTTCACGATTCTGTGCAGCTATTTTCAGAGATACTATTAAGGACCTGACCATAGTTACTCTTTTCTGCCCTGGAATTGTGAGGAATGTCCCCATCCCATTGTAGCTATAAGTTATAGTCTGCAAAAGCAAGAATTCTTCCCCAGTCCTAATAAATAGACCTTCTGGGAACTGAGACTTCACTGCTGCTGCCAGCCTTCTCCTGATGCCTAGTCCTGATTTGCTGGTTTCCCAAAATCATCTTAGTTGACATTAACTTTTCCTGCTGAGCTTCCAGGTCATCTTTAATATATTTGAGCTGAGAGGTCTAGAAACCAACAATACTGTTGCTGTTTCAGAGGCTTCAAGACTGGCTCCTGCTCTGCTAGGGCCAGGACCAGCGAATGGGTCAAGGCTGTACTGGCATGGACTGATCTGGGTCTACACACTGGATTCTCACCCTGGTACCACAGACTTTTCCTGATGATCTTCTAAGTTATCTTCAGTTGAAAAAAATGTTCTACTCCACCTTTTTGTGTGTTCTGACACTTTAGAATGTGTTTATAGAGTTATTATTTAAAGCAATTCGGAGAGCTCAGTGAGTTCCTCCCTTTATTCCATCATCTTATGTGTATATATATATATATTCACATATATATGTATATATATTCACATATATATATGAACTCTTTAGCAATAATATGTCAAAAAGTTCAAAATGGATACATAAGTTAGATGTTAAAAGTCAGAGTATAAAAAAGAAAATCAAATCAGATATAGAGGCGAGACACCAAAAAAATAAAATAGGAGCAAAACACAATGTTAATTAGATAAGAAAAGAAGTCAGATGAGAAAAATACCTTTGTCTCATATTATTCAGATTTCAAAAAGAAAAATTCAGACTATTAATAACCATATAAAAGATTGCTCCAAATCAATAAGAAGAAGAGAAATGGGTATCAAAATAATTCTGAAGTTTTGTCTCACATCTAGTAAACTGACAAAGATAACTCAAGCTGGGACTAATTGATATTGATGATATTGTGGAAACCCTGGCTCAAAAATGCACTACTTGATTAAAGTATAAATCAACAGAGATCCTATGGAGATATTATGGGAATAAAATGATTAAAATGTTCATGTTTTTTAACACAGACATCCTACCGCTAGATATATATTCTGATGAGGTCAACTCTTTTAAAAATATTTTCTCTTCCTCAATTATATGTAAAAACAAGGTTTAATATAAGTGTTTTAAAATTTTGAGTTCCAAATTTTCTTTGATATATAGTCATACAAAATACATTTCCATATTAGTTGTGAAAGAAAAAAAACTAGTGAAGTGTGAAATGCTCCCAACCATTCTGAAGAGCAATTTGGAACTATGCCCAAAGGACTATAAAACTCTGCATACTCTTTGATCCAGCAGTCTCACTACTGGGTCTGTATCCCAAAGAGAGAATAAAAAATGTTTGTAGCAGCAATTTTTGTAGTGGCAAGGAATTGGAAATTGAGTGGATGCCCATCAGTTGGGAATGGCTATATTATATGAATGTAATGGAATTTTATTGTTCTATAAGAAATCTTACAGGCTGACTTCAGAAAAGCCTGGAAAAACCTACATGAATTGATGCTGAGAGAAGTGAGCAGAACCAGGAGAACATTGTACACAATAACAAAATTATATGAAAATCAACTGTGATGGTTTTGGCTCTTCTCAACAATGCTGTGATTCAAAGCAATTTCAGTAGACTTGGGATGGAAAATGCCATATGTATTCTGAGAGAGAACTATGGAGACTGAATGTGGGTCAAAGTAGAGTACTTTCACCTTTTTTTGGTTTATCTTTTTCTTTTTTTTTTCTCTCTTTTGGTCTGATTTTTCTTGTAAAACATAACAGATAGGGAAACATGTTTAAAAGGATTGCACATTTTTAACCTATATCAGATTGCTTGCTCTCTGTGGAGGAGAAAGGTAAGGGAGGGAGAAAAATTTAAACCACAAAGACTTACAAAAATGAATGTTGAAAACTATCTTTATATGTATTTGGAAAAATAAAATACTACTGAAAGAAAAAAAAACAATAAACAGACAACCCCCCCCCCCAAACATGAAAAATAAAGTTTAAAAAGGTATGCTTAGATATGCATTCAGATTCTATCAGTTCTTTCTCTGGAAGTGGGTTATATTTTTCATCATAAGTTCTTAATTGTCTTAGATTGTTGTATTATTGAGAATAACTAAGTCATTCACACTTGATCATCATACAGTATTGTTGTTACTGTGTGCAATGTTTTCTTGTTCTATTCATTTCAGTTTACATTAGCTCATGCAAGTCTTTCCATGTTTTTCTGAGAGCATATTGCTTATCGTTTCTTATGGCCCAATAATGTTCCATAAAAATCATACAACACAACAGCCATTCCCCAATTAATGAGCATGCCTTCAATATCCAATTTTTTGTCACTACAAAAATTTACAAAAATATTTTTATACAAAGAGCCTTTTCCTTTTTGTTTTTGATCTCTTTAAGATATAGACCTAAGAGTATAGTTGTTGGATCAAAGGGTATAGAGAATTTTACAGACCTTTGGTTTCCAGAAAGGTTGAATCAGTTCACAATTTCACCAAATTAGTATCTCAATTTTCCCATATCTCCTCAAACATTTGTCATTTTTCTTTTCTGTCATATTAGCTAATCTATTAAGTGTGAAGTGATACCTCAGGTTGTTTTAATTTGTATTTCTCTAATCAAAACTGATTGTTTATGTTCTTTGGCCATTTATTATTTGGGGAATAATTTATAATCTTATAAATTTGACTCAGTTCTCTCTATATAAGAGAAATGAAACCTGTGTTTGCTTGAGTTTTCATTCGGGAATCTCTGTCAGGAAGAGATCAGTAAATTCTTTCAATTTCTATTTTGCTCTCTAGTTCTAGAATATCAGAGTAGTTTTTCTACATAATTTCATGAAATATGATATGTAGAGTTTTTTTTTTCTGATCATGGTTGTCAGGTAGTTTCTCCTTGATCTATTTTTCAGGTCAGTTGTTTCTCCTATTTTTAAAATTATTTTGATTTTGTTTTATTGTTCCTTGCTGTCTCATGGAACATAAACTTTCACCTGTCCAATTCTAATTCTTAGGGAATTATTTTCTTCAATAATATTTTTGTACCTCTTTTCCCATTTGGTTAATTTTACTTTTTAAGGAATTTTTTTATTCAGTGACTTTTTGGACTTTTTTTTCCTCATTGGCCAATCCTGCTTTTTACAATAGTATTTTCTTCAGTATTTTTTGCACCCCCCCTTTTAAAACCAAGACTTTGACTCTTTTTTCATGGTTTTCTTTCATTACTTTCATTGCTTTTTCAACATTTTCCTCTATCTCTTGTTTGATTTTTAAAATCCTTTTTGAGCTCTTCCAGGAATTAGGGGTTTATTTTTTTTATGCCTGGGACCAATTCACATTTTTCTTTGAGGCTTTGAATGTAGAAGTTTCGACTTCGTTGCCTTTTTCTTAGTTTGTATTTTCATCTTCCCTGTCACCATAGTAACATTCTAAGTTTAGGTTCTTTTTTTGGTCATTTCCTCATTTTTTCCAACTTATTTCTTGAATTTTAACTTTATGTTAAAATTAGGCTTTGTTTCCAATGTGGAGGGGACCTGTTCTAAGTTTCAGGTTTTTTTGTGCTTCTGTTTACAGTTAGTTCAGGGTTTCTATATATTTTCAGTTCTTTCAAGAAAGGTGTGATCACTAGTCTCCTGGCCTGTACTCTGGTCTGTGAGTGTCTACAAGCACTCTTTTCTGGCCTGGAACTATGACAAGCATCCTCTTCACCCTTCTGATAGCATTCTAGTGCTTTTCCTTGCCCTGGAACTGTGACCTAGAACCACCTCTACAATACAATAGAATATCACCCCTAGTGGTAGCAAAGGCTTTCCTATAATTTCCTTCTGATCAGTTGTCTAATCTCTTTATTGTTTATGGGATGAGAACTCTAAAAGCTACTGTTGCTGCTGATTTAGTTGCTCCCAAGGTCTGCTGCTGGTTTGTTCTGGGTATAGCCCACCACTGGCTGCCTGGTGCAAAAGCCTGGGACTGTGCTACTGGTTTGCACCAGGGCACATAGAACCACACTGCTGGCTTGCACAGGGATACAAAACCTTGCTATTGGATTGTCAAAGAGTGCACTGGATTGTGTTCCACTGTCATCCCACTGAGACAGACCTATCATGCTGACTTTCTAAGGTGTCTTGGGCTGGGAAATTGTTTCACCCCATTTGTTGGTTCTGTCACTCCAGAATTAATAATTCATTTTAGTTTTTTTTTAAACATTGTTTGGAAGGGAAATTGAAATAACTCATATGAATCTCTGTCTTTTCTCTACCATCTTGGGTCCATTCCAAGATCAACTTTTTTTTTTTTTTTTTTAATAAAAGCCTCACACATACCAAAATATTTATTGAAGCAATTTTTGTTGTAGAAAAACCTGAATACAAAGTAAATGCTCATTGATTGGGGATTGGAGAATCATTTCTTGTATGTGAATGCAATAGAATATTATTGTCCTAAGAGAAATAATGTATATGAACATATAGAGAAACATGAGAAGACCTCTGTTAGATGATGCAAAGTGAAGCATGGCTAAGTACTAATTAGTACAAGCAATGAATCCCCAGTGTGATCATATGTATCCCATATTGACATTTTAAAATTATAATTATATAAAATACTATAATTGGTTCCAGCCTAAAGGAAATATAGAGTACAAATTCAAATAATGTAACAACTTTAAGGATATTCACTAATTGCATTAATTAGTGGCTAGTTGTAACACATCATAACTACACTAATATAAATTGAAAGAACATGAGCAACACAATCAAAGTTGCAAGCTATGAAATCATAACTAAGATTGATACCAAAGAAAAAGTATAAGAAGTGATTTCACACTTTTTTGTAGTAGAAGAACACTATATGTGATAATCATTGAAATATAATGTCAGACTTTTTTGATGTTGATTAGTTTTGTTGAACTTTTCTTGCCCTCTTTTTAAATTCTTTCTTGTAAGTATAAGCTGGAATTATTTAGACATACACAGTCCTTTAGCAATGACTTTCTTTGGAGTAGGAGACAGAAAACACTGGGAAATGTGACATAAAAATGTTAATAAAATTTAAACTAAAAAATTCTTTATAGCATAGTTAAATCTGGCTAGTAAAGAGAGGGGCCAGCCTCTTTTTTCCCCCCTTCAAATTCTTTGGTTCCTTACACTATATCCTAGAGCCTCAGGAAGAACAACTTAAAGTTTAGGTTTGGTTTATGACAAGAATCTCTCCACAAAGGGCTAGAGGGAATAGATTTTCCATGTACAATGTAAATCAGTCATAGAACAATTATTTATTTCCTCTACACACAAAAAAAAAATTCAAAAGATTTCCAAGCAGCCATTGCCCCTTCCCTTCCTCTCATTCCTTTGCCAAAAAAACTTAAACAAAAGCAGTAATACAAATCTTATTATGGGCTTTTGGGAAGTTGACACATATATGAAAATATGAGACATATTTAATCACAGAATCACTGTTTTGACTTCACCATAGTTTGTACTATTCTAACAATTATCTCTTAATCAGTGTCTTTTGGTCATTTATTGAAGAGCTTTCTAAATTTTATTTCCACTTGTAACCCCATTTTGCCTAAGAAATTTGTTTACAACCCTGGGCATATAGGTATGTAAATAAAACATTTACTGATAACAAATCAGAATTTTGTGACCCCCACATTCAGTTATGTGACCTCATTTGGAGTCACAACCCACAGTTTAAGAAACTTTGATCCAGAACCAGAGAGAGGGCACATCTTACTGCCAAGAAATCATCTTCAAGAAATGCTATAGTAACTTCCAGCAGTTCTCCCAAGGTACTTCTAACACCAGTTGAGTGTTCCCAACTCTCAAACTTACAACACTGAAGCTGAGATTGGAAACATCCACCTTAGGGTTGTTACTTATCCCCTTATATACCAGAGTGAAACAAGACAGAAACTCAAAATCCAAGTTCTGACTCACTTAGGTCTTTGGGGTCCATGTGCCAGTGGTAGGCTTACAAGTGGTCATCTTCTCCAAGAAATACTAGTTGCTGAGGCTACTCTATCACATTCACACATGGTTTTAAATTTCTTCTATTAAGATTTCTATATTTTGAAAGCTTTTCATGCCATATAGTTTGGAGAAACAATCTTAATATTTTTAGATCACTATTATATCTGGATGGTGGGTATTAGTACTATCTAACCAATGATTTGGTTACAGTACAATTTCTTTGTTGAATTCTCAAAAATATTTTTAGATTGTAAAATGTATTTTATGGGGATGTATTATGTTAGTTTACAATGTATAGTAAATTTCTGCTATTTCGTTCCATTTAATTATGTATTTCTAGGTATTTATTAGAAGCTAAATTTTTGCAGTGGCAGGTAGAGAATAGATCATTGGGCTGGGAATCAGGAAGAGTCATCTTTCTGAGTTCAACTACAGCCTTGAATAGTTACTAGTTATGTGATCCTGGGTAGGTAACTTAACCCTGTTTGTTTTCTCACTTATAAAATAAGCTAGAGAGGGCTAAGGTGCTGCAATATGTTGGCCATACTATGTTCTTATTAGTCTTTTGCTGTAGAATACCTTTTAGACTCTCAATATACTCAACCTCAAATGTATCCTTAATACTCCTATACTTGATCCTTCTTGTCTGGAGAAAACCAAGGAATTTGTACCTATGACCTTTTGTCATTGGGGCAATTTGATCTCCTGATTCAACCTCATAGACCTATTCTTCCATGTAGCAGTGAATAATTTTATGCTTATCAAATCAAAATAACATTTCAGTATCACTGGAGAATGCTTCCACAAAATAAAATAGCTATTTACTGTACTTTTCAGTTAGGCTAATTTGAGGTCATTTATGTACCTTGAATGATTAATAGAACATTTATTTTTGTATGAAAGCTACAATTTAAAGTCACACTTAGGAGCCATGATAGTGAACAAAGTACATGAAGAATCATAACCAATTTAAGCAGGTTTACTGAGACAGACAGCAGGTATGCAACAGAACTGGCCTTAGCGTCTAGAAGAGTAGGTTTTTGTTTTGCCAGACCTGTCAGCACTCCAGGCATCTTTAACACAATAAATTGCAGAGAAAGTGCTATTTTCTTATCTGGAAACTGTTTTCTACCAGTGAAGCCATAGTCTCTATCCGTGAAAAAAATGTCATATTAGCCTAACTTTTTGTGGGTTTATAGATATATGAACTAATTCATGGATTGAATGCTTTATATATAATATGTAGTAGTTGAACTATATATTAAGGGATCGTGATTGTTCTCATCTTTTGCCAATAAATAGGTAATAAATTCCTATTGAGAATGATGGGATCTCCAAGGCAGCCCCAATTCCAAAGCAATCCCAATAAACTTTAGATAGAAAATCCCATCTGCATCTAAAAAAAGAATATTGGAAATTAAAAGTACATCTACACATGCTATGTTCCACTTCTTTTTTCTGTTTTTTTTTTTCCCCTCTCCCATGTTTTCTTCTCTTTTGTTCTGATTTTTCTTTCTGAACATGATTCATTTCTTCCCCCCCCCCCCAGGCTGGGGTTAAGTGACTTGCCCAGGGTCACACAACTAGGAAGTGTTAAGTGTCTGAGACCAGATTTGAACTCAGGTTCTCCTGAATTCAAGCTGGTGCTCTATCCACTGTGCCACTTAGCTGCCCCTGAACATGATGCATAAAGCAATTGTGTATTAAAATAATTTTAAATGGAGAATGATGGGATAATCTTGTCAGGAATGTATTAAAGAGAGAATAATTCACATATAAAAATCTTTTAAAATTATAAAGAAGTAAGGGGAAGGAATAGAAGGGGGGTCCAGAAGAGTATGTAGATTAACAGGAATAGGATAAGATGTGTTGATTAATAGAAATGAATTAAAGAGAGTAAGGGGAGAACACAAGGGAGAAGGAAGGGTAAGTTAACTAATAGCAAGACAAGGTAGCAAGTAGAAGTAAAGTAGAGGAATCAATAGGGATAGAAAATAAGAGATATATACAATTTGGATAATAATAATCAGGAATAGAATTCTTTAGAAAAATAAGCAGAGGTTAGCAATCATTGATTTCAGACAAAGTTAAAGCTAAAACAGATTTAATCAAAAGAGAAAATAGGGAAGCTATACTATCAGTTATATTAATTAATTTTAGGCTAAAATAACTAGATATTATTATTGTTGTATTATTGCTGTGGTATAAGAAATGATGAATTAGTGGATTTAGAAAAATATGGAAAGATTTGGACTTATGAAGGATGATGTTAGGAGGAATAGGACAAATAAGTGTAGTATGGATTTACATAGATATCTAAGTATATGTTTATGTATGCATAAATATGCATCTTATAATTATAGATATCTAGGTATGTATATATGTAAATGTGTATATGTATGTATGTATATATCCATACTTAATTGTGGTCTTTTTGGGGAAAGTAATAGAAAGAAAGGAGGAAATAAAGAATAGAGTAAGAAGTGAACAGTAAAGAAAAAAAGAAAACCTACAAGGAAACAAAGAAAATATGGATCACTCTGAACACAATGTGTAGTGTTTATGATAGAAGCTTTTAAAAAAATTATAGCTATATAGGCTTTCTTGAAATGGAAATTTATTGTCTCATATTTTGAATTTTCTTGTGCTCTGTTGTGCATATGGCAATTTTTTCTTTTTCTGTCTTTTTTTCTTTTTCTCTTTTGTATTTAAATTTTAAATTAATTTTTAAAAAGACTGATGGGATCAGGAGTATTATCAAATAATGCCACCTTATTCTTCTTCCCTTAATATGGCAAAAACTCCATCATGCATTATTGTTTTCAGTTCCTGAAATTCTTTTGTACTTTTTGTCAAATATTTGGGGTGAATGCATTCCTTCATTATGCTCTTTTTATATTATTACATTTATATTATTGTTATTATTATATAAATGTTCTATTATAGTTTTTTCAATATTTTTTTTGTATAGTTGGTCTTTAGTTGTATTTTGCTACCATTCTCACATAAGGTTTTTTGCATATATGTTAAGCACACCTATATCTTACTGAAAATTATCTAAGATAATGGCATTATTTTTGCCTTCCATTCCATTTTTAGGCAGTACTTCTGAAATTTGTTTTAAGTGTAGATTGTCAGTGCCTTTGAATTTTTCAAACATTTCCCTTTTGGAATTTAAGTAAGTCTTCAGTTTTTGTTCCTTATATTCTTGGTTTAAAAATGAAGTTATTTCATACAACTGTCTTGTATTGACACAAAATATACTTCTGTATAAATTGGAGCTTCTCTTTTTTCCAGCATAAAGGGCATGTTCAGAATCAAGACTGAGCAACTATTTTATCTCTTTGCATTTATCATCATCCTATCCAGTCTTGTGATGTATAATAATTAAGGAAACAATCTGAACTATACGATTTATTAGTAAAACAGGCATAATAAATAGATCAATGGACTCTCTAGTCAGTCCAAAGACCTTGAATGCACAATGAGATATATTTTAAAAATATTTAAAAAATTAAAAATAACTACTCAAATAAGAGCAATTCATTAAAATAAAACATTTAACCTAATTAAAAATCAGACAATTTGATGTCTAGTTGGAAGAAAGATTAGGGGCTTTCCAAATTGTTAGAAGAGAGCAAATAGGTGCACTTCTCTGAAATCAGAAAAAGGTATCCCAAACCTTCCTAGTGTCTATAAACAATCAAAGGAAAATGGAAACAATAGTTGACTGACTAGTAGGCCATAAGGTTTCAAACAAAGCATATGGGTTGTTTGATATGTAAAATCATTAGAAATTTCTTGCATCAATCTTCAGATCTGACAGAGTTTCTGGTCAGCATAACCTAGGTTTTTAGTTAAGGCTCTCTAACAGATAGAGGTGATTCATTCTCCTAGCCATGCAGGGATAGTTTTGAACAATGCAGTAAAGTTTTTTCACAATTCCCATAATTGAATAAAGTTCTCTCACAAGGCAGAAATTGGATTAGACCCATAAATAAATAGAAAGAGACTTGAGCTAGCTCCATAATTGAGTCACATGATGGAGTTAGTTGGTTCACTCAATTCCCATAGCACAAAGATCTTAACCCTTTGATCTTCCTTTTCCCTTCTATATAAGTAACTACCACTAACACAACTCCCACCTTCACCCTCTCAATCTACCTTTTTATGTTGTCCTTAACTTCTTTTAACAGACTTAGTTCATTCTGATCTTTAGCATTTCTGACACTATTTTTACAGGACTGTACCACATTCATATTTCTCTTCTCTTATATTGCCTTATTTTCTTTTATCTGTACTCTTCTTTTAAAAAATAAAATTTTTTATGTTTTATTTTTTTTCTGTTTTTTTCTCATCCATGTTTTTTTTCCCCTTTTGTTCTGATTTTTCTTTCTGAACATGAGTCACAAAGCAATTATGTATTAAAAATAATTTTAAACAGAAAATGATGGGATCACTCTTGTCAGGAGTTTTCTGAGCATCCACCATGGTTTTTTCCTTTTGCCTTTTTAGAATAAAATTCTAAAGCATTTCCAAATCTGTAGCATCTCTAATCCCTCCAAGGTTGATTAAAGCATGGTAGTTCAGGGAATTCTGCCTAGCTAATCCTCTGAAAATGCTTTACCAAAATCTATGGTACACAAAAGACTATGTCCATTTTTCTTCTCCTTTTTTCTTATAATCACTAGGTTGGAAAGCATAATTTTCCCCAAGTTTTTCATCCTTTTCCACCCTAGCATTCCTCTATTAGAGGAATGTGAACTCCTTGAGAGCAAGAACAGCTTTTTGATTTTCTTTTTTTACCCTCAGCACTCAGCACAGTGCCTAGCATCTAATAAATGCTTAATAATAAATACTTGATGATTTGACTTAACTTGACTTGCAATCTCCTTTTCAGAAAGAGAATCACATTTAGAATAGATTTTTTTTGTTAATTTTTCAATTTTTGGAAATTATCACCAAGACAAGTCAAAAAGCTATTAATTACTTCATTGTGGTAGAGAAAGAGCTCCAGCAGAACTATAAGTAACCAAATTCCTCTAGTAGCTACCAGCCTTATATATGCCAAGATAATCTTGAACTAAAAATTCTTTAAGGTCCATGTAAGCAATACTTTGTCATTTATATCACAAATATATTTATTCCTATTACAACAAATGTGTATATTTGCAGTAATATAATTTTGCTTTTGCAGTGATCTGAAACCATTAAGATCATGTGTACCATAATTTGGGTATTTAGGCAGTGCATTATTACACTAAAATGACTGCTTTTAAGTGCAAAGTATTCTCATACTTTCTCAATCTATCATCAAATTGTTTCCAAACAACTACAAGGATTTGGTACAAACACATTCCCAACAGATGGACAGAAACATATACATATGTACATTTTTATTCTATACCCCAAATCAATGTAGTTCCTGTATTCCTATATATTACCTGGTAATTATACCTCATCACCTATGTACTCACATCATCAAGATGTTGTGAACGCTTGTACTTTTATAGCAAAAATGGCAAGATGTTTGAAAGCCATGATCTTTGGATATTATAAAAAATTGAAACCATTATGAGCTATCATTAATATTCTGCAGAAACAAACCTCATATTGCCTCTGTTTTTGGTTTTAAGACCATTTTCTGATTTAAATTTATTTTTTTCTTATGTTAGGATTATCTTCTCTATTCGATTTTCAAATGAACTTGTTGGGAACACTAGTAATTTAACAGTCTTTTTGCGGAAGCTAACTGGTTTGTCATTAGTACAAGAGAAGAAGAACATGTTTGAAGAGTTTCCTTAGAAAGATTAATTTATATAGATATTGTGTAAAAATGAAGCAATATATGCAATTAAACTTTAAACATATTTGTCATTTAATATAGCACTTGCCATTTATCAGTAGAAAAATAAACGTTTTATATTATAACTTCATTCTTATTAATTGTGATGAGGTAGCTAAAAATGAAAAAAAAAAATCCAAACCCTTTCCATTTCTTGGCAAGAGAGCTTATAAATTCTTCTAATATTTTCTACCACATATTTGTGTATTTTCACTTCATTTTTGCTTTAAATCAAAATACAAAGATAAACATAATGTGTAACCAAATTGAAGGACCTGATTTTTTTCTTTTGGCTATGCTACTTTGAGATTTCTCTACCATGCCTCAGGAAGCTCATTTACTGAGAGAACCTTAGTTTTCTGTAGATGTCACCAACCTTGGGACTTCAATTTGTAACTACCATACAGAGGCTTTATTTGATTGAAGGGTGGGGCCCTGAAATCCAAACCTCCATTTTAAAGATTACTTAGCTCAGATAACTCCCCATTTCTCACTTGGCTACAGTATTGGGACTTTTCTGATGTCTTCACCTTGCCACAAAGTTGAGTACCTTTCCACACCTTACTTTATAGTTTCCCTTTATTATTTATTACCTTTACCCATGAGATTATAAACTTCTACAAAAGAATAAACTAATTTTTAAAATGTTTCTATCCCTGATGCTTACCACAGTGCCTGCCACATTTTTGTTGTTGTTGAGCTGTTTGGTGACCTCATTTGGATTTTTTTTGGGCAAAGATATTTGGTTTGTCATTTCATTCTCTGGCTCATTCAGGATTAAGTGACTTGGCCTGGGTCACACAACTAGCAAATGTCTGTGGCTGGATGTGAACTGAGTTATTCTGGATTCCAGGCCTGATATTTTATCTATTGCTCAAATTATTATTATTTTTGACATGAATAAATGCTCTTCTAACTTCAAACAATTAGGGGTGATTGAGTTTTCCAAAACTAGAAATTACTACTACAGAACCTAGAAGTTTCTATAAATAGTTTAAATTAGAAACTGAATATTACTGTTTTAAAAATAGTGTTTGTATAGGAAAAAAGATAGAATGAATCGGTCTTTATGATTTTTACCTGTAAAATTAAAATGGAGCTAACTGGTTCTGAGAACTATATATGTATCTCCATACATAGTGAAGAGTTTCTGCTCAAACTAAGGGAGCTCAGGCAACTTTAAAAACTCTTGCATCAGTTTGTTCCTGCTCAGGAGGTGATTAATTTGTAGAACTCATAAAGACCAGGTCAGGAAACACTGAGAAATAAGGAAGTCTTTGTGTTTAAGCCCCTCCTTCATCTGTAGCATGATCACTCCCTAACTTGGCAGCAGCCACTTTAATTTATTTTTGAATAATGACACAAAGAATCTTATCTTAAGGATTGGAAAAGTTGGCAGGGGAAGAAAAAAGAATAAACTGGAGGACAAAGGAATAATCACATTTAAATAAAGGTGAAAGGGCACTTCTAGGAAATAGAGATTTCTAATTTAGTGAAATTTTATAACTCATTGATCTTGAGGTTTACAATTGAAAGGGAAAGATGTCATCTAGTCCAACTCCTTTATTGTGCAGATAAATAAAATTGGCCCCAGAAAATTTAAATGATGTGGTTAAACTCTCTTTTTAAATAAGTACCGGATTCTCAAGTCTTACACCAACCCCCTCAATTTTTTCATTGTTTTACTCTTCATCCCAATGCTCTCACCTAAAAGACCTCTCCAGAACTCCAGTACACCTATACCATAAGCCATACTAAAACATGACATTACAATAAAACCTGTATCTATCTATCTATCTGATGTACTATGTTAACAATTTTTTTTTTTTGCTGAGAAGTAAGCGAAACATATTTTCATTCATTTCTTCTTGTTGAAATTATTTCTGCTGCCTTTGTATTACAAACCATTCTCTGTAATGATTTCTTCTCTCAGGGAATAGCTTATCCGGGGAATCAAGGGAGAAGAGCTGGACTGGTGCTTTGTGGAATCCCTGGGCTCTTGATTCCTAAGCTGCTTCTACCAATATCTAAAGGCAGGTTGTGGTCAAAGTAGTGGCAATGGTTTGACCCATGTGACATGTGCTATGTTCTTCTCTTTTTTCCTCAGGTGTCTTGTTACTTTAGCTAATTTGACTTACCTTTGGATACTAAAAGTAAAAATATAGGCTAGGTGGTAGATGGAGAAAAATGAGCTAGTCGTCTTGGTTTATCTTTACTTCTGTCTCAAATATATTTATGTAAATATCTAAAGCTAAATTAGATAGTTATCTGTAATAGAGAATTTTATTCTCATTTTAATTACTCATAGGATTTATGATGTTATAATAATTATAAATATTGGTAATCATAAATGCTCTTATTAGAGTTATTTAATTAAGATTATTATAGTTTTTGAGCATATTATTCATATCACTGTTCTGAAGTTCTTTAATGTTTTTATCAAATTATATGACATTTGGCTTATAAACTCCATAGGGGTAAGAACTGTTTCTTATCTAAACTATCTAGTTCCCTGAGAATTATACTCAAGACATAGTAGGCATTTCATAACTGAAAAATTAATAGTCCCATTCTTCTTCTTCTTTTTTTGCTGAGACACTTGGGAGTAAGTGACTTGCCCTGCGTCACACAGCTAGGAAATGTTAAGTATCAGTCCAGATTTGAACTCAGGTCCTCTTGACTTAGGGCTGGTGCTCTATCCACTTGCCACCTAGCTGCCCCTATCCCATTCTTCTTTGAACAGATAAGGAAATTGAGGCTGGGAAAACTGAGTGAATTGCCCAACCTCAAACAGGTGGTAAAGAATTATTCAGAGGAGAGCACATTATAAATTGTAAATCAATATATAACTACAAGCCATCATTACTATGAACCTAACACAAAATAAACACAAAAGTATATACTTTGGATTCAGATAATGAAGTTTACCATTAGCTAAATACATAGGAGTCTTATGGCTCCTTAGAGGAGTAAACAGAGTAAAAGATCACTATTGGATTGGGCAGCAGAAGTCCTCACTTTAAATTTTAGTTCTGTCTTTTGCTGTCTGTATGGCTTTGGAGCAACCATTTTCTTTTTCTGTGCCTTTCACTTTCCTCATCTATAAAATTATGGGATTGGACTAGATGACTTCTAAGATCCTTTCAGGTATAATTCTATCTGCTCTAATCACTTAAAAAAATAAAAACAAAACAAAAAACCTCACCTTTCCTCACTATCTTCTTATTTCTCAAGTTAGATTTAGACTTCTTTCATTGAGTTTGACAAAAGAGAAAGAATTAAACTTCTCTTTAAAAAATGTGATTGACACAATTTTAAAAATATTTTAAAATTTTTAATATTTTTAAATAATAAAAAAATTTTAATGGAAGTTCATTTGTGTATTTCTGATAGAAACCATTAATTTTGTGAATAAATTTAAGCTCACTAACTTCTTAGAAGAGATTTTTGTTACTGAATGCACAAAGGTTTTGTTTATATGAAATTCAAAACACCTACTTCATAACATAGAATTGATCTTCAAAAAAGAGAAGTGAAATCACAAAGTTTAGCTGTAATATATATTGTAGTTGTTAACTTGAATTTCTTTCTGTGTACTTTGCTGCTTTTAAAAAAATCCTAGATACACATATTTTAATTTAGTCAATATTCCTTAAATTTTCCTGAACTGAACATTAAACTTTGAAATACATTTTAAGTCACTACTAAAAAAGAGATGAAAGAAATGTAGATTTTGACTCCAGTGCATAATAATAACCATTTTTAAAATAGCTTAAATCAAACAGGTTCTTAATTCTAGCAAGCAATAGTATGATGTCGTTATCAAAAGATCCTTTAGTCTCAAAGATGTGAATTCCCTCCTCCTCTTCATCCTTCTGCCCTGGTTACAGGTTCCCTAATGTTTGATCCTTAGGCTTGATCCCTATACATTTCCATTCTCTCCACTGGGTGATGGGATGTGTGTGTGTGTGTGTGTGTGTGTGTGTGTGTGTGTGTGTGTGTGTGTATGTCTGTAGGAGAGTGTACCCTAGATTTTTGATGGGGAAATGGTATAGGCTATTCTATTACAATTTTTCTTAATATTCTATTCCATTAAATGATTTAAATTTTTTTCTAGTTGACTAAAAAGAAACTTTTATTTAATGGGGACCTAGATTTGAAATGTTGTATAGTATTGGGAATAGAGAAATGCATTTATATTGTGAAGACAGTGCCATATTTTCAGTATTTCCAGATAAGGAGAAAACAATAAAGCCTGATGTTCTTAAGTTGTCATCAGATATTAATTAGAATGGGAAATAAACCTTGTCCTTCAGAAAAGGACTATGAAAATCTCAATAAAGAATTCCCATGATGTATTTGGTCATATTTGGGGCAGCCTGGGGCAGACTGAACCATCTTTCCTTTGGAGAAATTACCTATATTCCCCTTTGAATTCATTTTCAAATATTTATATGGCAAATATAAGAAGGTATTACTGTAATTCCACAATTGGCACCCAGGATACTATAATTTCACATCTAGGGATGTAAGTGTATCTTTAAAACTGATTTTAGTGGATACAAGTGTAGCCCTCCCTCTTGACTACCCCACTTCCACTTTCAGTGGTTGGGCAGATACCTGATACTTCTTTGTCTACTTCTTCAAAGTTGTAGGGATAACTCTGAAGGGCCGTCAGTCATAAGCTCCTACTTATATGCTTGCCATTATCAGACAATGCACTAAAATATAGAGAGCCACTGAGTTAAAGCATTTCCTCCAAAGTGGTGTATTTTTTTCTTCTACATATAAAGTCCTTAAGGATAAAGAGTTCAAACTTAAGATCCAAAGGTATTGAGACACAGGAATAGTGAACATGTAGAAAGTATAAACACATTTCCTGGTAATAGAAACACTTTTTTGTATTTGTGGCATACATTTTTTTTCCTGGTTCAAAGAATCATACTCCTTGAAATTTATTTATTTACTCAGGTGCATATATTCACATACAACCAAATATGCTATTTGTATGACCAAAAATATCTGTCACTGGTTTTTCCTTCTCGGTTCCTAGGTGGATGCATGTCTCCAATTGATCCTTTTAATCCCTCTAATAAGTTGTCTTTGGTGGGAATGGCAATCCCTCAGGATTCATTTCCTTCCACCTCAACTCATTCTTTGTTGCTTTCTTATAGAGGAGCTGCCTCCTAAAGGTGTTCATGACCTTGTTCTCTACTACTTGACTGTCTCACTACTGAACTGGTGTTGAAATTTCTCTCCATTTTAAAGCTTCCAAAGACATGGTTGGTGTGTTTGATTAGGCAATCATGCTGTTATCTTCTTGAACTAGTTAAAGAGGAATTCACATCTGACAAAGGAGTCATATATAATCATATTCTCACATTGAAAACAATTTAATAACAATAAGAATAACCTTAATCTAGTCTGGTGACTACTGAAATGGGAATGTTGAATCACTTCTCTGACATGCGGAGGAAAATAACAAAAAATGTTTCTGAGAGAAACCCTTTCAAAGGAGATAACTAAGGTCACATGATAAGAAGGAAGAAACAGAAGAGCAGGACAAATAAATCACAGAACTGAGATGAACATTATCTTAAAACTTTTTTTTTTTAACATACTGTTTCCTTTCACATTAATTTATAGATGAGGAAAGTAAGATCTTTTAACATCTTGTCCAGTGTTTTTTCTACTATTAACCTTTTAGATTTTTTAAATCTAAGATCTTAGATTTCAGAAAGAAAAATATATCCAGTCTCTTTCAAATAGTTAATAACATAAAACAACATGAGAAAATACTGAAGATTTCTTGGTGAGGAATGATGTAAAGAAAAAGATCACCATCAGCAGATGGTTTAGAAATTATATAGAATAAACAACCACAGATTGGAGAACCAGCCCTGGAGACAGGAGGATTTGAATTCAAATCTGACTTCAGACACTTAACACTTCCTAGCTGTGTGACTATGGGCAAGTCACTTAACCCCAATTGCCTCAGCAAAAACAACAAAAAAAAAAAAAACAAAAACAACTACAGATTGATGAAGGGGAACATTTCAGATGGGGAAGGCCAACCTTACCAAAGGTCACCCATAAAAGATGGCCAGACTATAAGATGAGAAAAATGAAGAGAAATCCTCTTGACATTTTCTAGGGATTATCATAGAAAAAAAAACAACTAGAAGAATAAGCCTTGTGAATGAAAGGAAAAAATATGGAACCCAAAAATGCCACCTGAATTTCATAATAATAAGAAGTCAAAATATTGCTGAATTGCTGGGATCACAGACATTTTGGACAACCTCCCATTTGGAAGACCTCAGAAAAATAGAGAATCCTGGGGTTAAAATTATTCACAAGTATTCAGAGACCTCAGTTTATTTTGAGGCTTAAGTGACCTTGAGGAAGGAATGTTTGCTCAAGTTTGGGAATGTAAAGAGAGGCAAGAGTCAATAAAAAGAGAAAGAAGATAGACATATGACAGTTATTGGAGATGAGATCAGGAAGAACTGATTTTAAAGCAGCTGGTGACAGTGAATTCCAGTCAGCAACCACATTCTTCACATTTTTTCACCAGAATTTAAATATTTAAATCTTTCTTTGGAAATTGAGAGGGTATTTGAATGTTTGCCTACATAATTTACTTTAATGGATACTGCTAATAAATTACATGATGATTGTTATTTGCCTAATATTGAAAGAGAGGGAACTATTCCATGGGATATTTTCCTAGTGTTTTTCTGGGTTGTGAATTTGAGCCAAATAGTAATGATGTTTCTCTACAAACTGAGTAAATTCTGAGAATATTCCAGAATACACCCACTAGATTATCTTTGAACTTAGAGAAAATGGTTAGTGTGGTTGTCACTAAGTATACTTGAAAGGCCAAGAATTTTATTATTAAAATCAAAGTAATTTCATCCCTGAGTTAGCTTGATTATACATTAGTTCACCCTTGTATGTGATTGGATCTATGGCTGAAAAATCTTGTAAATGCCCCGATCTCTTATCTACCCTATCCATGTCAGATGGTTTCTATGACCATTATTCAAAAGACTCAAAGCTCCCACCATATATACAGAGCTCTTGGCACAGAATTATAATTTTAAGAAATTTTTCTAGTCAATTAGACCATGCAGACTAAGTTCTAAGGCAGCATGATGAGACAAAAAAGTTCTGAATTTGGAGCCAAAGAATCTGGGTTGAATTCCGTTTTTTAAATAATTTATTACCTGTATAGAAATGAGAAAATAACATTTCTGGGATTTACTTCTTTCATTTACCTCCCTAATAAAATAAGAAGGCTTTATTAGATCTTTAAGGTCTCTTCCATTTCTTACCCTATTACCAAATAGTTTTGAAGCTCAGAGAAAAGGAAAGTTGAGGATTGAAAGTCAGAGTGTAGTAGGATACAAGAAGGTACACTAAAATGAAATCAATTTATTAGACAGCTCTTGCACCAGGAAGAACATGTTTATTAATATAAATAAAATTAGCATTCTTTTACTATTATATATTTATCATCTTCAAGAAAAAAGCCAGTAGTTCTTCTCCAGATTATTTTTCATTTTAGATGGAATCAACAGCTTTTAAAGGGAGCTCTTCTTCCACTGACTTGTATTTTATAACTTAATCTATTTAGCTTGTGGTGTCTGAAGAAATTAAGTCAAAATTACTTGAGCAAGTGTCCTGGCTAGAAGAACAACTAGAGGCAGCTAACAATAAGGTAGCAAGGGGGCAACCATGTGAAGACATCATGCATGCCAAAAATCAGGTATGTAACAAAATAATTCATCTACTCTGACCCATATCAATGCTCAAATAGCCTCATCATTAATAAAACCTCTACCATAGTAGCTAGAAGAAAAAGGAAATTTCTGCAAATTTTTTCTTTTCCAATTAGAATTTAAGGGCATGATTGAAAAACTAACAAATGAATGTTTAATTTCATTTCAAGACATCATATTACCTGTTGAAAAATCACACAAAAATCCAATAGTTACTTTAAAAAATCATTGCCCTTCATCCATTATTAAATTTATTGAATTCTGTAACTATCAAGAATGGGATACCATTTTTCCTTAGTATGCAAAGTTGAAAAATTCTTTTCATATAATAAAATTCCAAAAATTAGAGATATTAAAATTGGAATTGAGTTCATATGAAAAAATGAATTCACTTTTGATACTTCTGCAAATTTATATGAATGAATTGTGTTTTTGTTGAATGTAAGAGCTTGTTTCTGGATTTTATTTCTATAGGAAGTGAAAAACAGAAGCAGTTATATCATATTCGACCCTATTTCTTCTTAATTAATTTTTTACAAGTGATCACACTAGAGTTATAGATGGTGATGATGATAATGATGATTTAAGAGTGCTAATGATAGGAATGGTATAGGAAATAGGTTCTTATAATAATAGTTTCTTTAAAATGATGCTTCACATGATAGATAAATCTATCATAAATTCATAGGATCATTACTTTTTTCTTAGCTAACATGTGATATTATATACGATCTTGTGTGCCTAATAACAATTGATGTGCACCAAAAAACTTGTCAAAAGTGGATGTGCCAACAGATATTTAACAAATGTTTCTTTGAAAAAAAAGTACAATGACACACATTTAATATTCACTATTAATGTTTTCTCCATACCTTTTCCTAAGTCTAGACAGTCAACAAAACAATAAATCAAGTAGATTTTTATGGTATTTTCTGATTTCTAGGGAATAGTTACACTGAAAATTTAACAATTAACTTTCATTAGATTGGTTCTAGTACTTCCTTGGTGTAAAGATTTATATTTTGAATTTTAAAATTTCCTGATTCAGTGAGAAATGTATGTTTCATTAAATTATGACACATAATTATCTTCATTTGACTTAGTTTCAGACTATTCCTTACTCTCTTTTCCCAATTCCATTCAGCAATGAGGAAGCATATCATTTGCCAATTTAAATTCAAATGATGATGCATCACTGCTTGTTTGAAATTAAGGTTACTTTTTCATTCTAATTGATATCAGGTAGGTAACTTAACAATGATTTTAATAATTATTTTAGAAAATAATTGTGGATTTTTTTTAGTTGGGAAGCAATAATCATGCTCTTTTTCCTATGAAATGATCTCTAATATAAATATATATATATATGTGTGTGTGTGTGTGTGTGTGTGTGTGTGTGTGTGTGTATAATATATATAATGAAGTGAGAAAGTTAATGTGATTAAAAATTTCCTCCCCTTTCCAGTACATAGAAAAATTACAAGCTGAAGTTAAAGCTTCACAGGAAGAACTTGCCACTCATGTAAGTTTTCCCTTTTTTTTTCTTTCTTTTTCCTGCAATTCTTATCTTGTTCCTATATTTGTAATAATTGAATCATGCAAATAAAGACATTTGCTTTCACTGATCATATATATTTTTAATTGCTTAAAATGTTAACAGAAATATTTTTATGGGATATCTAGAAGGGGATTATAGAATAAAAGAGATTTATCCTTCAGCATATTGAATTATAATATCTCAAAATAAAGATATTTATAATAATATAAAACTTTAGAGGATTATTTTAATAGAAATAGAATTCTAATTTTCAATCATAATAAAGTCCAAGTGATACATTTATAAAAAGGCAGGGTTCAGTGAACTTTTAATAAGTAGCTAGAAACTAAGGAAAAGATGGTGAAAAACTTATAGGCTAGGATTAGGAGGGAGCTAAATTGTTGAGTATTTTAGGATCATATAACTAGACTGTCTCTCAAAAGGTCAACTCCATTTTGCTGACTCCAGGCAAATGAAGATTTAAACTTTCTAGAATATAGTTCCAATAGAATATATTCCATTCTCTGGTTAATAGAGTGATGATGTAACCTCATCATGATTGATTTTAATTAATTTTAATTAAACCAACTTCCTTTCTTCTGATCCCCTTTGAATATGACAAATTCCATTAGCATCATTCATCTTTTGGGGAAAAAGTTTAAATACTGGCAATTTTAAATATTGACATACAATAATTTCATAAACATTTAAGCTATCCCTTCAATGTCTTTTATCTTTCTTCAAGAACCTATTTACCATAATCCTATCTTTATATCTTTTTTGATATCAAGAAAATCATTTCCTAAGATACTACTTTCATATATGAAATGGGGCTAATAAAATACACACTACCTATATTATGTAACTGTTGTGAAGATCAAATTAAATCAAATTTGTAAAATGTTTTGAAAATCTAAAATATATAAATGTTAGATGTTATCATTTAAATTATTTTATTTCTTTCCACTGATGAAGAATCTGTAATACTCCCTTGTAATATGATTTAGGAGGCAGTAAATGATGTGGTTGAAGTTCAGAGATTGTTGTAGGCATCAAATGTTGGGGTTTGGTCATATGAAGAATTCACAATGGCTATTTTCTTTGGAAAAAGATAAGTTTACTTAAGAGAAGAGTTACAGCAAAATAAAGAGATATAATAGACACCAGGAGTGGTAAATATGAGATAGAAAAAACAAGTTCTCTAATGGAAATCACAATTAACTAGGAAAAAGAAATATACCTCTATTGACTGGCAGATTAAATCCTAAAAGGGTTTTAGCATTCTAAAAGAGTTAGTTAGCTATAAGCAGGAAAAAGATACCATGAAGGGGGATGAGAGGAGAGACACCAGGTAGCACCGGGGAGGGAGGGCAGAAAGATATCACAAAGCAGAGCTGTGTCAGAGTATAACTCCAAAAGGGATTCAGTAAAAATGGCATGAGCCATGTTCAGATTTATAGGAGAAATATAACCTCAGGGATTTGAACATAACATGAATTTCTGACTAGTTAGAGCAAGGTGGGACTACCTAAGACCTCCACAGAGGGTGGGACTATAAGACTAATTTGATTCCCATCACTGCCCTTCCCCGCTTGTCTCAGAAAGTAATTTTATCACTACTTCGGGGTCTCTTAGCTAATCGTTCCTAGTTAGTCAGGACCTCATCACTTGTGTCCTATTATATACATGAAGACTTGCCTTTTTGGAAAGACAGCATGATGTAGTGAAAAGAGCATTAGATTTGAACTTTAAAAGAACTGGGTTTGAATCTCAATCCTACTATATGATCTTAGATAAATCACTTAACCATTCCAGGCCCTCATTTTTTTTTCCTCCTTCAAATGAAAGAATCTGATAACATTATTTGTAGGGTCTCTATTAATTACTCTGGTTTTTTTGCTTATGGACACATGATAGTGAATATATAGCCAGTGATCTTGGAGGTGGAGCAATAGGGAATAATACTTTTTACATTTAATTTCCCATGCTCTGTTACCTGATTTTCCAACAATAAACAATAATAGTGAAGGGACACAATTTAGTCATATTGTACCTCCCAGGGTTCAGCTCTATATGTCACATCTAAAAAGAAATATAAGATAAAAATCTAAAATACTACTCACTGTAACAAAAAGGGTATACCAAATGTATTTGGGACAGCTTCATTTTCAAATATAGTAGAGGACTGATATCTTCCCCATATTTTATACTTATATTTTTTCCTCTACCTGAAATACTTTGCCCCATTCCTACCATATTTTATCACTTTGGATCTTATATTTTCTTTTTGATTCAACTTTGGTTCCATTTCTTCCTATCATGACCAATTCTACCCTGCCATGATTTTTCCATTTATTGTAGATTCATACAGATTGTATCATATCAATTTGAGTTTACTGTTTTGTTAGAATTGAAAGGAACCTGAATTTATTTATTTATTTATTTATTTTAATATGATGTTAACTACAAAACTTGTAGATTAGAAATGACATTTCCATGGTCACATGCTATGCCCATGATTCATTTATATGCCTATGTGAATATATATGTAAAAGGGCACTGTAATAGCAGTTGGGGGTCTACATTGTTTCATGTATTTCTTTCATTTAAAAAGGCAGTGTATCATTAGTTAATTATATAAAAGAGTATAATACATAAAGTATCTCTCTTCTAGTCATCAACCAAGTTGTCTCATCAGTTTCCTTGATACAGATTTAGGGGAGCTCTTAAAAAGTAACATATTCCCATTGGTAAACCAAGAATATGTAACCTACAAATAATGTAATTATTCCTTTGCAGCCAAGCTGCGCTTTTTTTTTTTTTTTTTTGACAAAACTAGTGAGTCAACTTTAATGTTAAACTAGGGGATGATGCAATGGATGGCTAAAAAGATTTTTTTTTAAAGAATAGAAAATGTATGGCTCCAATATTATGTCACATCTGGAGTGTATTTCCTCAATAAATGACCCCTATATTCACATCAAAGAGGCAATCAACATACAGTGGCTATGTGGTTTGTTAACCATGAGAAAATTAAGGAGAAAATTATTTAGTGCTCCAATTTGGAGCTATTGTGTCTTCAACTATTTAATACTGTCTTCAATATACTTTTCCCTGTTATTAGAGGTATCTGGAAAGAAAGGTCCTAAAACACTTATTTATATTCACAGATCCTGAAAAAAGATTGTGTGTACCTGGAAACAGGGATTCAGATTAATTTGCATCAAGAAAAATCAGAGGGGTGATCTTTAGAGAAATCATCTTCCTTCCATCTCATTTGATGGTGTCAGGAAGATAAAGAGTATTATCATTTTTGTGTGGGGATGGGGTTGGATAGAGGAAGTGGGAAAATGAGTAAATTGAAGAAATGGGAGGTAAGGGTGTTTTGAAAGAGTATCAATATATATATTGAAGTTCCAGTGTGAAGGCAAGAGTTGAGGAGGAGAGAAAAGAGTGAATCAGGCACTTATCTCATTGATGATGAAAAGAGAGTGTTCTTGAAGTTGTCAGGTAATAGCAAACAGTGTCTTGGGTAATAAATATGCATTGAATGAACTTCAAGTAAGAAGAGGTATTGCTAGAGGTAGAAAATGAGCCTGGAAGTGGCAAAATGGTGAACAGAGACTAATCCGATTCTCATACCCTAACCAGTTAATTGGGGAAATTAAAGTTCCTCTAATTAAATTCCATGAATATTTGTGTTAGTCCAAGGAAGACCAACTATTTTCCTTAAAAATTGGGCAGTTACTAATCATTACTCTGGAATTAGAATATCTGTAAGATGTTCTGGAAAATCAACATCATGGCTTTATCTTGGTCATCATTTGAATATATCCTTTGACATTTACCTAACAGCCTGAAAGCATGTGTACTTTGGGGCTAAATTTTCTTCTTTGACATTTCAATGCATAATAATTACTTAGAACTTTAAAAAAATAAAATGCATTCTTTCTCCTTCCCAAACATGAATTTTAATAGAAACAGTTTGTGTTCAGAAACAAGGACAATCTTTACTTGTTCATTTTTTTCTATTCATTCTGAGTAGTTTGTTTTGTTTTTGCTTTTTTTTTTTTTTTTTTTTTTTTAACCAGAGGATGTTTGTAGAATTAAAGATCTGACAAAGGAATAGGGGATGTCCTAAAGAGGAATAGAAAGGGCATTTCTGCACATCATCACCTGAGTAAGAATAATTTTTTTTTTAGTAAGCAATTTCCAGTGCCATAGGGAATGGAAAACTACAGATGAAAAGTTTTGCAACGAGAGAAGCTATTTACCATCCTTAAGAGGCAATTCTGACTATATTTCTCTTGTCTTTTCCCTCTTATTCAGTCCTAAACTTTTTTCTTCTTAACTTTTACTAACCTAACCTAACCTAACTTCCTCTCTATGCTTCCTGAGAAGAAGCTGTCATAATTCGACTCCAATACTTGTTTCTCCTTGTAAATGAGTATCACTGTTAGAAGCTCTTTGCTTTTGTGACACATTTTCTCATCTGTAAAGTATTAAATGAAGTGAATTGGAAATGTTCAAAGTTTGACACAATTCTAGACACACATTTTTATGTCTATATATATAATTTGTTATAATATGTATAAATTATATATCATATTATATATAATTATATATTATAAATGATTATTTGATATATATAATATAGAAAACAGAGGAATTTACATCAATAAAGTAACCATTTGTGATCTCAGAGTAGTGTTTTCCAGATTTTTGATTAAGCATTTCTGTCTGTTAAAAAACCCCACAAGCATTCCCAATATATGCATATTTAATTATAGATTTTATATATGTCTAGAGTCTAAGCCAGGGGACTTTCTAGGTGTGTGTTGCTGTTACAGTGGCAGTAGGGCAGAGGTTGGACAGGGCTGAGTCCAGGGTCAAGGACTGAACACTGGAAGGGAATAATTTCTGGCTTGACTCTCTGACTTTCTTACTATACTATGGTAAGAAAGGAGGAAGAAGAAGGAAGAGGGATGTGTAGGTAGGAATTGCAGTTAAATGTGGAATGACTACCTGCTAGTCTACCTGCCTAGTATCATTGTGCTAAAGGGCCAGTAAAGCTTGTCTTAGGGCTAGTTGTATCCCACAAAAATAATAGAGAGGTGTACTGCTTTCCTCAGTTCTATAGACACACATTTTAAAAGTTTTTTTGTGTACTTGGGTCTAAGAGTAAAGGGAAAAATGATTTGAGACTAACTTTAAGTTATGTTGGGTTTTTTTTCCTCACTTGATTCTCACTGCTACTGAAGTGCTCTCACTAAGAAAATGCTCTTTACTTTCTTCTGTCATATGGCTTGAATTTCTCTCCAGTGCATGATCTCTCAAATAGAATTACATGAATTTCTTGAGGAGGTATTATTTTTAATCTTGTCTCCTTAGAAATCTCTGAAGATGCTGATGTCCTTTTTTTTTTTTCAAGATGAAAGGGAAGAGGTTTCTAATTTTAAACACGTGTTGCATGAAACTCTTTAGGTGCAGATAATTGCCATTTTTGAGTTTCATATGAAAAGTTCCATTTCTGGTTTATTCTCTCCTCTCAGTTTTATACAATATTTGGATTTTAAAATTTTGGTTGGAGGGAACATGTATATACTAAGGGTAGAAGTAGAGAACCAATTCTGATGTTATGAATAAAGCAATTAATTGTCATATGATAAACTATTTATTTTAAAGACAGATATGCATATGCTTAAAAGGAACCAACCAGTCTTCATTGAGTAGTCCAGAGCTGAGTAATTTTTGCTAAAAAAAAAAAGAAATCAGTGATTATCAATACAAAATTTAAAAATTTTTTTGCCTTAATCTCTCCCTGCCCCATCTTTTTTTAGAGTTTATGGTAAATTTAGGACAGAAAAGAGAACAGAATAGGAATGATCTGAATTATCTGTACAGACCAAGAAAGACTGAAGCTCTGAGAAAAGAGGAATATTTATCTATCAACTGTTTGTGCTTTCTTCAATTCTTTGTTGATCCTAACCAGTCACCTTCTACATGTTTCAAGGGATAATTAAGTTGGGAGCCATCTTTCATGAATTATTATTGTCTGTCCTCAGGGAAAAAGTGTCTAGAAAGAAGGCTGAAGCCAGGCAAAAGGGGGTAGCTTGACATCTGCAGGCCTGGGGGAAGAATGCTAGAGCACAACAGAGTAGGAGGGGGAGAAAGGAACAAAGAAAACAGTCTTTGGAAGCTGGTCAGAAGGAATTGGAGGAAATAAGAATAAAGAGTGGGTACTGTTCTGTTTTGTGGAAGTAGCTAATGAGAACAAGACTAGATGTTTATATTAAGCATTGAAAACAAGTTATATCCAGTTTGAACTCTTGAGAATGTTTCCCCCTCAACACTCCAACATGGGTGGAACACACATAACTCTAGAAAAATTGTTTGTGAGATAATTAAAATAATTAAAGTACTCTATAGCAGTAATCCTTAGGAAGGCTACCTTCATATCAATTCTTTGCCATAAACAAAGTTCCCTAGACCTGGGTTTGGATTGTTTTGAACTAGTTTTCATTTGCATTCAATATGTTGTTGTTCCATACATTAATATGTCCTACATGTTGTTGTTGTTGTTGTTCAGTTGTTTTCAGTCATGTCTGAGTCATTGTGACTCCATTTGAGGTTTTCTTGGCAAAGATACTGGAATGGTTTGCCATTTCCTTCTCCGGTCTATTTTATAGATGAGGAAACTGGAGCAAGCAGGGTTAAGTGGCTTGCCCAGAGTCACATAGCCAGTTAAGTGTCTAAGGTCAGATTTGAGCTAGGAAAATGAGTTTTCCTAACTTCAGACCTGGTACTCTATCCACTGAGCCCTTTAGCTGCCCCAAGGTCTGACTTATGAATAAATACTAAGTCACAGAAGAGCTTTCTGGGGAAGGGAAGAGGATCCTTGTCTTAAAGAAAAGAGTAAAGACCAATGGGAATGTTCCTCCGAGGTATGCCAGATGCCTGCCTTATCCTAAATCTGTGTAGAGCTACACTGCACTTTAAAAATTAAAATAGTGAAAATAAATTCATATTTAGATCATAAGCTCTTCGAGAGCAGAAGCTGGTATAAATTTTCATCTTTGTATCCCGAGCCCAATAGCACAATGTTTGGTATAAAGTAAACACTTAATTTTTGTGGAATTTAGCTATGTTTTTAAAACTTGTGGATTTATTCTAATTTTTAAAAGTCTTTCATTTTTAGCTCATTCTCCCTGTGCCTACAAAAAGTATCAACCAGAAAAGAAAACATCCTTTCTTACTTGTTCACTTTATAGGTCATCAAATTCAATTTTTCAGAGAAATAAAACTATAATTTAAATACCACACATTTTAAGCAGTTGATCTGCAAGATATAAAATGGGTAAAGTAAAATGGTAGCAAAGTACACAGACTACTAAGACTAGATTGGACCTCAGAATGTAATCTCATTGTAAAGAATAGTCATAGGCATAGGTTGAGAAAATGACTTGCCTAAAGAATCAAAATTCAAGTACTCTGATTGCAAAATTAGTGTTTATTTCACTCTAGGGGTTCTTAGCCTGAAGGCTGTGAATGTATATCTCCTAGTACTTTGATTCTTTCATTAGAATCAGTTTCCTCTGTAAGCCTAAATTTTGTTCTATGAATTTAAAACCATTATTATTCTGAGGAGACCTAGGCTCAAAGTGACCTAAATGTCAAAAGGGGCCATTCATTATACAAAAAAAAGATAAATAGCCCCTATATTGTATTATGTGCAGATGGATATTTCAATTCTTACTTCTACCCAAGTTAAGTTGAAAAATCTCTTGAAAAAGACTGTGGGAGTAGAGGACGAGAGAGATTTTATTCCATCTGAGAGAATCATGAAGGTTAGTGTAAGTGGCTAGAAATGGGGCTAGGAGGGAGGGAGAGACAACTTAGCTTTGGACTGGCAGAGAAAGGAATAGTTTACTCTCTGTCACTGCTACCAGAATTGTCAACTGAAGAGAGGCTCAGAAACAAATCAGAATATTGCTCTATGGGTGTCCCTTAATATTAAGGCTTGGGATATTTGTTCTACTCCCAACCCAGGGATATATGGCAAGAACTTGGAGGCTGTATAATGACAATTATGAATTGCTGTTTCCTCTGGCTTCCTAACGTCTCGTTTCCTTTTGGAAATTAGTTTGATGAAGTAATATCTTCTTTATAATACTCCTATAATGTTATATTTGCATCTGGTGGGGCTTTGGAAATGTTACAGGTCAAATTTGTTGCCTTTAAAACTTGAATCCAAAAGATTATAGAAATATTTCTCATTTCTTTTTCCTGGGTATAACTGAATTTTAAAGAGAGAATGGTAGGATTGGAGAGCAAGCAGTTCAGAGAGTCAAGAAGGCCTGGAATTAAAGTCCAGCCCATTGAAATACATCTACTTTGTGACTATGACAAGTCACTTAACTTCTCTGTCCCACGCAATGCAGGATACCCATCAATAAATATTTGTTAAGTACTTTCTATGTGCCAGGTGTGTCCTAAGTGATGGGAAGACAAAAAATATATAAGTAATAGATGAGTTGCTGATTTGTATCAGTGGAGGGAATTTTCATACAGGAGTTCTTTACATTAATGAAATCACATATGGACCCTGGCCATATTTATTTTAAAAATTATTTAGTGTCTACTACATAAAAATCACTATGCTATATGTTAGGAATGTAAATATAAAAATGAAATGGTTCTTGCTCCCAAGGAATTTATAGTCTTATGAGGTAGATTAAAATTCTCACACTCTTACATTCTAAATTTAATTTACCTTATTCTGAATTTTTTTAAAGCTATGGGTCTTTGAGTACATGAATGTTAACTCTCAAGGGATGAGTATTTTATTTTTGAGCCAAGAATATATAGAAATAAAAATGATTTATTTTTCCCTTACCTATTAGAAAATCATTATATGTCAATTAATTAATTCATACATTTGTGGCAAGGTCCCAATCAACTCTGACATCCTTTATTACTTTGAGTTTATTTAAGAAGTCTTGGGTATTCATAATTATGTAAATATAGCTCAAAATCTCATTGCAGTGCACAATCACATTTTTGTGGTCCAGGAAGAAATTATAAATCAAATAGTAAAAGTATTTCATTGAGATAGAATAGTAATAAAATAACAAGGAAAATTCAAGCAATGGAATTATTTTCAGCCTCTTATTTACAAAAGGACATACATAATCTTCTAGAAAACTTATATGTGGGTAAGAAAAGTGTTTTCCTATTCAGAGGCTGAAGAAACAAATTCCAAGTCTATTTTCAGTTTGGTCTTGGTATTTGGCATGGAGATTTGTTGCAACTTAAGTGCAATAATTCAAATTACTAACTCCAGAGTAATCAGGAATTTTCCAGAACTCCTGGGTTGAAGAATGTAGCTTTAGATTAATTTTCATGATGATGATTCTTTTCTTTGCTCAGCTTTATAGCCCAACTGGTTCCTCCCTACTTTCATCTACTCCTTAATACCTCACCTCTCTTTCTAAAGCTTGAGCCTCTCAGAAGAAGGGTGATTATTAATAACAACAAAGTACGTAGGTATGAAATATCATCATAGCACAGTTTAGAATAAAGTAGGGAAAACATACTTTTTATACTTGATATTTCTTTGTTACTCTCTAGCATATTTTGACTTGTTTGTAAAAACAAAGGTAACAAAGGGAAAGTGTTAATTTATATTACTGAAGTTATAATTTTGTAAAAAATAGAGTATAATTGGATGTGTTATGTGTTGTTCCTTCTTTTCTCAATAATCTCCCAATATTGGGAGCTTATGTGCAGAGCTTATAGAATCTTTAAGAAACTTCAGTCTTACTCTTATGAACAGGTATTGAAATTGGAGGCATTCATGGCATATAAAAGGAAATAATCATTTTTATAGACTTAAGAAGTAGGAGGGACAATAGAAATCATTAAGTACATCTCCCCCTTTTTTACAGATACGGAAAATAAAACCTGAAGAAAACATAATGAGCCCTGGGCTAGTCTGGCCTTTATCAGTTAATGTCTTTGTAACCTTGGAAAATTATCTTAATTTCTAAACCTTAGTTTTCTCATCTGTAAAATAGCCTGTCCTTGGATTGGTATGATAAGCAAATGAGATCATAAATGCCTTTTATAAGCTCAAAGCAATGGAGAGGCAATGATTATACAAATCAAAAATTAGTTTCATATATATATATATGTATATAAAACAGATAACAGATTTATATCTATATGTAATATTCAAATGTTCATATATTGAGACACTTTTTAATACTTAAATGGATCTTGTGATATCATCTGTTGTTCCAAAAATGGGATATCTATATATGTCAGGAGCTGGGTATAAACAGTCTTTAATACTTCAATGGATCTGTCTGTGATGCACCTAACAGTGCAGCTTGTAACCCATTCACCCCTTTTCATTCTTTAAATTCACCATAGGAAAGCCACTCAATATACCAGCATGCTCCTCATATTTTTCTTAATATTATGTGGGAAATAATATAGTACAGTCTATCAATCTATTATCCTTTACTTTTACTAATTGATCAGTCAACCTCTTTTTCTGATCCTACATCTCTTATTATTCTGTTTTATTGTACACAAAAGGGTATTGATTTTATTATTCTGTTTTATTGTACACAAAAGGGTATTGGCTAATATGCATTTGATTTTTGCCTTTAGGTAACTTGCAAATTTGATTCTTGAGATATTGCATTATTCTATTATTTATAATAAAATAGTCTCAGTGGAAGAATATTGATATATTATTGGAAGGACCAGTCTAAATAATTTCTTCTTTAATCAAAAATATAATTAAAACAGATGAGAATTGAAGACAAGACTACCAGAATAGAGGAATATTAATATAGAGTAGATACTGGATCTAAATATTTGGTATAGATGGTGTCAGCCATTAAGGAATTTCTTAAAATCCTTGTTGGTTTGGCAATGATCTATAATTTCACATCAAAAGATCTCCTTGAATTCCTATTTTTTTATTTCCATGCAATCTGGAGAAACAGTAGTATTCTAGTCAGATCTGTAATTCTCGTGTCTAGATCATCCACCACAAAATGTGTCCAGGGCAAGCATGAAAGCCATTCTTAAATAAGTTTTTGAAGATTAATTCTGTTTAGTAGTACACGGAGTGGGATGAGAGAGGAAGAAAGTCAGGAAGGAACTCACCTTGCTTAGAGCCATTGGAAAAAGAAAGCATGTCATGTGGTTTCCTTCTTTAAATGATTATTCTTGGTGCTAAGCCTGTTTGCTTTTTTTTTGTTTTGTTTTGTTTTGTTTTACCTCTTGAAAAAAAGTACAAGTTCTTTTTTATTTTATTTTATTTTTATTTTCAGCACCCTAAGTCAAAGAAGCAATTTCCCTGTCCTAGTTATAGAACTACTTCCAAAACCATGGTAAACCACAACTATAACATAACCAAGATTTACTACAATTTCCTGTTTAAATCATCAGCTCATTGAACAGGAATTATACCATATTCTGTTTTACAAAGGGTCTGTCACACTTCAAATACTTGGCAAATGTTTAAAATATAAAATTTGTAATGATATTTTTCCAGGCAGATATAAGTTCTTTGGACCCATGCTGAAAACACCTTATGGTCACCAAAGTTAATAGTGCTTAAAAGAAAAAAAGCCATGGGGGAAATCTGGGACAAGCAGTGGGAAGAAAACTAAAAAAGATTTCCTTGTCGAGAAAGAGGTACATGATTTGCTCATATAATTTTCTTGTTTTTAAAAGAACACCAAGTGGTTACCACCCAATTATGTCAATATACCAAGGCATAAGTTCCTTGTTTTTTGCCCATACTATCTTTTAGGTTTGATTGCCATATAAATACAGGTGCTTTTCAGGTATGGTAAATGAACAAATATGTATATATACATATACACATTAAAATATGCTCACACATGGATATAATCTGTACACACACACTTATATATACATACATATGATGTGTATATATACAGATAACAAGGGGAAGTTATCTTTTATCAGATATATAATCAGACAGTGATGAATTTCAGTTTTTCTTGGGTGTGGGAGGTCATTTCAAATTTTTTTTGCTTTTGGTTTCTATTTGTTTGTTAGTACATTAAAGCTATTACAAAGCAGCATTCACATAAAATTAACAAATTCCACATATCATCAAACAATACAATCTACTGTGAGTACTTGCTGTTTGATCTTGGACAAATCATAACTTCTGTAAATTTTAGGTGCTACATTTGTAAAATAAAACCTTTGGATTAATAAACTAAGATTCTTCCGATCTATGAAGCCCTATGTTCTTAAGATGCAAAGTAGATCTGTGGTTATTATTTTCAAATATTCAATAATCAATATGTTTTCTCTATTTCATAAAAATAAGCAATGATATAAAATTAGTACTAATATTTCATGAACAGGCTGACAAATGTCATAATTTTCATCTTTGTAATTTTGCCATTCAATCCAAATTCATAGTTTGTTTTAGTCTTCAAGCTCTTGTTGCCAAATAGTGAAATAACACTAGAAGAAAAGTAAGACTGAGTGAGGAAGCTGAGATGTTAAGACAGCTTGTTTAATGTCATACAGACATTTAGTGGCTGGGCTAGGACTGAATTGAAGGATTTGGGGATTTGAGCTCCTCTAATCAAATGAATTAATCTAAATCCTATGAAGCTCATACATTTTCAGGAAAAAAATTATAGAATTTCAGTAATGTGGAAAATTTTGTCTTTCTTTTTTGCAAAGATAATTTTTTAATATGATCCCATGAAAATTCCCCTTCAATTATACTTATTTTGATTTGTTGTTGGTATTTTTAAAAAGTGCTCTTTTTTTTATAAACTAAACATCAGAAAACCTAGGTTCAAGTTGCAGTTTGTAAAATGAAATGGTAAGATTAGGAATATGAGGTCTCTTCAAGACCTAATGATCTTTGTGCTTCCTTTCTCTTTGACTTAGTTTCAGATGGATTTTGTACACATATAACTGAAGGAAGATATCTCTAGTACCTATTATTTATAATTACAATATTTTATTTGTAAAGTCTCATGTATTACAGATGATCTTAGAAAAATTACTTTTAAAATTATTGTATCTTTTTTATATTTCATCTTAATTTCTAAATATATCCCTTCTGTTCTCCTACCAGCTGTTCTACAAGACAGCTAATTCTGGGAAGAAACTAAACAATAAGAAAGAAACTAAAACAATTCACCAAAGCTAACCAACACATCAACTGTGTGTTGAAACAAACAGTTCATTGAAGTATTAAGTATCTCTGTGTGTATATATAAATTTGAATAAAAAACTACCTCTATTCTGCAATAAGACTGAATAATTTAAGATTTGTATGGTAGTCATTTTTATATTGCTTTGAGATTATAAAAGACATTTGATATCTCATTAAGTCCATACTCCAACACTTTGTGATAGGAAGGGCGAACGAACCATTTTACAAATGAAGAAATTGAACCTCAGTGTTTAAGTCTGATGTCCCATATTCCATGTTCCATACTCCAAATCTCTTACTCTACAGAGAAAAGAGGCAAATGCATTTTTTTATCTTTCCTTTAGGTTCAGGTTTGGTTATTACAGTGATACATCATTAGCTATCCCTTCTATGTTTCGTTTTTCATTTATGTGGTTATAGGCACTGTATATATATTCTGGTTCTTTTTATTTGATTTTGCCTCAATTTGTAGCAGTGGTTGGGTAAGTGGCATTTTACTACTGATTTCATTGTCCAGATGAGATTCTTGGTATAAATGTTCCTTCCCCATTCTAAGAAGTAATATCAAACGATCTGATTACATTATATTCCTCCTTTTGCTAGCTTTGTGAGAGAGAGTGCTTCTAGCAAAGCACCTCACTCACTGTTAGCTTGATCTCTTGTCTTTTCTTTGGAGATGTTTGTCTATTATTTCATATCATCTGTATTCCCAGTAAGTATACCCTAACTAGCAAATTCTACTGGTCAATGATGTTTATACAGACAAAGCAAACATTGAAAAAAAAAAGTAAGCAGACTTTCTCTATGCCCAATAGAAAAGGTTTCAGCTCTTTTAAAGGAGCTTGAGGGGAGAAAGGAGCTGGAGATTATTGTGCAGATTTTAGCCACATAGCCTCTTTCTCTATGCAACTCTTACCTGATTGGCTCAAAAAGCCTTGTTCCTAGAATTCTGGTGTGTGTGTGTGTGTGGGTGTGTGTGTGTGTGTGTGTGTGTGTTTGCCTCTGCCTACTTTCCTACTTTCTGAGCTCCTCTGACTTCTTATATATTTCCTTTCTTCAATATCAATTCTTCCATTTTTTAAAATTAAGAGTTGAATCACTCTACTAATATTTAAAGGTCACTTGTGTGCATGGCCTGTCATTCTTCATTTGAATGGCTTAATCCTCTTAAAAGATTAATTCACACCTTATAAAGGAATTACCCAACCAAAATTTTAGTTAGCTAAACATCTCCTTATCCCTTCTCTATTCCCTTATAAGTTTTATGAAAGATGAGCTTTCTTACAAGCTCATGTTTTACCATGCTTCTTCAAAGTCATTTGTTCTTAAGGTACAATTATATTTCATTAGATGCATGTGGAGCAATTTATCTAACAATCTCAAAAGCAACAAATCATTCTTTATGGAGATGGAGCCCTAGTTTTGATTGATTTGGCTATCAATTAGAAATCCATGAGGACATAAGGTCTAAGGTCTAAAGAGGAGTGAAAATAGTACCTATTTTTGAAACAATGGAGTCAGTATATAACAATGAGATGTTCATTGGTATGTGTAACATAATTCATGTCTCCCTTTCCTTCACTGCCCACCAAAAGCCCACCCAATGATAAGTTGGTACAGTCATAAATTATTATTATTAATACATAGAAATCCTAAAGCAATCTTTGTTATCTCCTCAGGCATATCTCTGTCCTTCCACAGCCCTTCTTACCTCCTATCCTTTCAAAACACACACACACACACACACACACACACACACACACACACACACTGAAAAAGCCTTCCTTTTTGTGATTGGTATTTAGTTAGGATATTTGTGCAACCATCCTTTTCTGATAATCACTTGAAATCTTTTTATAGATTCTTAGTTGCCCTAATTTGAAACATGGTGTGAGTATATAGAAACCAATGTTTCAAGATAATTGCTACTTCTATTTTTGAAATTCAGACCTTGTGATTTCATTGGTGTGAGAAACTGTGATAAAGAACACATCAGCATTATAGTGTTAGGGAATTATTGGGGTTTCAGGGACTTAGGTGATATATTATGGTCATACAGTTAGCAGTGTCTGAAACCAGAAGCATGTAACAATGATTTTAACGATTAAACGTTGTTCTTGTTGAACTATTGGGCCTGAGGTAGTACAATGTTGGAAAAGATAGGGAAGTTATCCTTCCAAATATAATGGTCAAAATATATAAGCTACACCTTTTGGTAGGATATGGGCTGTGCCTCAGTAGTACCAATTATTGGCACACTATGATTGATTCTGTAACATAAAGATGTTACAAGGGCAGGTGGCCTCTGGGATTTCTTAATTCTTAATTTCTCCTCATTATGTCTAAGCAAATGCCAGATTGCAATCTAAACAATTCAGCCCTATCTCTGCATCATCTAGGATGCCAATAGGTTTTCCAAGGAAAACCTATCTTCTCATTGCCCATGTTTATTTTTCTGCTTATCTGTCTGCCATTATTCTTTGAGTTGTTATTAAGTGATTGCTATCTGTGTAGCTAGGTATAATGGATACATGACAGTGTTGCTAAAGATAGGCCAGATGTCCTTTCTTGTATAACAGAAAAAAAAACTGTCTTTAGATTTGTGTTTGCAGCTGATGTTTTTAGAACTAAGGGATCTTGTGACAGGAAAAAATAATGATGAATGTTAGAGGGGATGCGGGAAAACTGGGACACTGATGCATTGTTGGTGGAGTTGTGAAAGAATCCAGCCATTCTAGAGAGGAATCTGGAATTATGCCCAAAAAGTTATCAAACTGTGCATACCCTTTGATCCAGCAGTGTTACTACTGGGCTTATATCCCAAGGAAATACTAAAGATGGGAAAGGGACCTGTATGTGCCAAAATTCTTGTGGCAGCCCTTTTTGTAGTGGCTAGAAACTGGAAAATGATTGAATGTCCATCAATTGGAGAATGGTTGGGTAAATCATGGTATATGAATGTTATGGAATATTATTGTTAGGTAAGAAATGACCAGCAGGATGAATACAGAGAGACCTGAAGAGACTTACATGAACTGATATTGAGTGAAATGAGCAGAACCAGGAGATCATTATACACTTCAACAATAATGCTGTATTAATGTATTCTGATGGAAGTGGATATCTTCAACAAAGAGAAGATCTAATTCAGTACCAATTGATCAATGATGGACAGAATCAGCTACACTCAGAGAAGGAACACTGGGAAATGAGTATGAATTGTTTGCATTCTTGTTTTTCTTCCCATGTTATTTTTAACCTTCTGAATCCAATTCTTCCTGTGCAGCAAGAGAACTGTTCGGTTCTACACACATATATTGTATCTAAGATATAATATAACATATTTAACATGTATAAGACTACCTGCTATCTAGGAGAAGGGGTGGAGGGAGAGAAGGGAAAAGTTGGAACAGAAGTGAGGGCAAAGGATAATGTTGTAAAAAATTACCCAGGCATATGTTCTGTCAATAAAAAGTTATAATAATAATAATAAAAGAAAAAAAAAGAACTAAGGAATCTTGTCACCTAAACTTTCCTTAGCTATGTACTGGATGACTTTACTAATAAAGAATTACCTTGCCTCATAGTGCCAAATTGGTCTCTCTTGCCACTGTGGTTTTCCAAAAGTTTTCAGCCCTACTATTTTATTTGAAACCATATTTAAGCATGTCCTTAAAACATTTCTTCCTCTTCAGCTACACTCATATTAGTTCATTACATTAAAAATAGATGACAATTTGATTGTCATTTATTTTTCTTTATAAATAAACTTCTCAAAAAGGTCATATACAATATAGGTACTTCACATTTTCTCCTCGCATTCTCTTCCTTATGCCTTACAATATGGCTCCCAACCTCATCATTCCATTCAAACTATTTTCTCCAAAATTACTAAAGATCTCTTAATTTCCAAAGCCACTGGCCTTTTCTCAATCTCCATTATCCTTGACTTATTGCATTCTTTGATACTGTTAATTACTCTCTCCTCCTTGATTCGCATGTCTCTCTAGACTTTTGGGGCACCATTTTCTCATGATTCTCTTATCTATCTGATTGCCCCTTCTCTGTCTTTTCCTCATACTGACTGAAGGATTCTGTCCTGGATATTCTTCTTTTCTCCCCCTATTTGTTGTTCAGTCGTTTTTCAGTAATGTGTAACTGTCACCCATTTGGGGTTTTCTTGGGAAAGATACTGGTGTGGTTTGCCATTTCCTTCTCCAGTTCATTTTACATATAAGGAAACTGAGGCAATCAGGGTTAAGTGACTTTCTCAGAGGCACACAGCTAGTAAGTGTCTGAGGCTAGTTTTGAATTCAAAAAAATGAGTCTTCTTGACTCCAAATCTGACACTGTATCCACTGTACCTCCCTAGTTTTCCTTCTTCCTTTATACTACTTCACTTGGTGATTTTATCAGCTCCCATGAATTAAATTACCTTTTCTAGTCTGATGATTCTCAAATCTATCTATCATGACTCACACTCTCTGCTAAACTTCAATCCCATGTGTTCAATTGCCCTTAAGATACTTCAAACAGGATATCTTTGTGATATCTTACACTGAATATTTCTAAAGTGGAATTCATTATTTTTCTTCCTAACCACAATTTCTTTCTTATTTTCCCTATTATTGTAGAGGGTAGCAATATCTCAGACTTGCAAACTAGTAATCATCCTGGATATCTCACTATCAAGACATATCCCATATCCAGTCTGTGGCCAAAGCCTATTGATTTCACTTTTTGTAGCATCTCTTGTTGCTGCCCCTTTCTGTCCTCTGACACTAGTTAGTACTGGTTCTTATCACCTCATGCCTGAATAATTGTTTTAGTGGTGGATTTTTCATGTCCTCAAGTCTCTCCTCATTCCAATCCATCCTTTATTTAGTCACTAAAGTGATTTTCTTAAAGTGGTCTCATCATTTTTTCTCCTCCCTTCTCCCTCCCCTCCATTTATAAAATTCCTGTTTTGACTTCTGTTGTTACTGCCTGACAAGTACTCTTTGATCAGCCTCCTGGCAGTTCTAGAAATAAGACATGCTATTTCTCAGCTTTAGGCATTTTCTCTGGCTATTCTCCATGCCTGTGATGCTCTACCTCCTCTGCTCTAATGAATGAGCTTCTTGGCTTCCTTCAAGTGTCCACTAAAATTGCATCTTTTTTTATTATAGCTTTTTATTTACAAAACATATGCATAGGTAATTTTTCAACATTGACCTTTGCAAAACCTTCTGTTCCAAATTTCCCCTTCCTTCTCCCCATCCCCTCCTCTAGATGGTAGGTAGTCCAATACATATGTTAAAATATATGTTAAATCCAATATATGTACATATTTATATAGTTATCTTGCTGCACAAGAAAAATTGGATCTAGAAAGAAAAAGAAAAAAACAACCTGAGAAGGAAAACAAAAATGCAAGCAAAAAATAACAAAAAGAATGAAAATGCTATGTTGTGGCCCACACTCAGTTCCCATAGTCCTCTTTCTGGATGTAGATGGCTCTCTTCATTACTGAACAATTGGAACTGGTTTAAATCATCTCATTGTTGAAGAGAGCCCATCCATCAGAACTGATCATCATATAATCTTGCCATTGCAGTGTACAATGATCTCCTGGTTCTGCTCATTTCACTAAGCATCAGTTCATGTAAGTCTCTCCAGGCCTCTGAAATCATCCTGCTGGTCGTTTCTTATAGAACAATAATATTCCATAGCATTCACATACCATAATTTATTCAGCCATTCTCCAATTGATGGGCATCCATTCAATTTCCAGTTTCTAGCCACCACAAAAAGGGCTGCCACAAACATTTTTACACATGTGGGTCCCTTTCCCTCCTTTAAGATTTCTTTGGGATATAAGCCCATTAGTAACACTGATGGATCAAAGGGGATGCACAGTTGGATAACTTTTTGAGCATGGTTCCAAATTGTTCTCCAGAACGGTTAGATTCATTCACAGTTCTACCAACAATGTATCAATGTCCCAGTTTTCCCACATCCCCTCCAATATCCATCATTATCTTTTCCTGTTATCTTAGCCAATTTGAGAGGTGTGTAGTGGTATCTCAGAGTTGTCTTAATTTTCATTTCTCTGCTTAATAGTGATTTGGAGCCACCTGTTCATATGATTAGAAATAGTTTCAATTTTTTTGTCTGAAAATTGTCTGTTCATATCCTTTGACCATTTATCAATTGGAGAATGGCTTAATTTCTTATAAATTAGAGTCAATTCTCTCTATATTTTAGAAATAAGGCTTTTATCAGACCCTTTCGATGTCAAGATGTTTTACCAGTTTACTGCTTCCTTTCTAATCTTGTCACATTAATTTTGTTTGTACAAAAACCTTTTTAACTTAATATAATCAATATTATATATTTTGTAACCAATAATGAGCTCTAGTTTTTCTTTGGTCATAAATTCCTTCCTCCTCCACCAGTTTGAGAGCTAAACTATCCTATGTTCTTCTAAATTATTTATATTATCATTCTTTATGTCTAGTAGATCATGAACCCATTTTGACCTTATCTTAAGATACATGGTGTTAGGTGTGGGTCAATGCTTAGTTTCTGCCATACTAGTTTCCAATTTCCCCAGCAGTTTTTGTCAAACAGTAAATTCTTATCCCAAAAGCCAGAGTCTTTGGGTTTGTCAAACACTAGATTGCTATAGTTATTGACTATTTTGTCCTGTGAACCTAACCTATTCCATTGATCAACTTTTCTACTTCTTAGCCAATACCAAATGGTTTTGATGACCACTGCTTTATAATATAGTTTTAGATCTGGTACAGCTAGGCCACCTTCATTTAATTTTTTTCATTAAATGTTGTTATTTTTTCTAAGTCAGAAATAGTTTCTTATGAGTGTGATTGGTATAGAACTAAATAAACAGATTAATTTAGATAGTATTGTCGTCTTTATTATATTTGCTCGACCTATCCAAGAACACTTGATATTTTTCCAGTTGTTTAGATCTGACTTTATTTGTATGGAAAGTATTTTGTAGTTTTGCTCATATAGTTCCTGATCTTCCCTGGCAGATAGATTCCCAAATATTTTATCCTATAGACAATTATTTTAAATGGAATTTCTCTTTGTGTCTCTTGCTGTTGGATTTTGTTAGTGATGTATAAAAATGCTTCTGATTTATTATGTGAATTCATTTTGTATCCTGCAACTTTGCTAAAGTTGTGGATTATTTCTAACAACTTTTTAGTTGGTTCTCTGGAGTTCTTTAAGTATACCATCATATCATCTTCAAAGAGTGATCATTTGATTTCCCCATTACCTACTCTAATTCCTTTAATCTCTTTTTCTTTTCTTATTGCCAAAGCTAGCATTTCTAATACAATATTGAATAGTAATGGTGAGAGTGGGCAACTTTATTTCACCCCTGATCTTACTGGGAATGGTCTAGTTTATCCCCATTACATGTGATGCTTATTAATAGTTTTAAATAAATGCTACTGACTATTTTAAGGAAAAGTCCATTTATTATTATACTCTCTAATTTTTTTAAATAGGAATGGGTGTTGGATTTTATGAAATGCTTTTTATGCATCTATTGAGATAATCACATGGTTTTTGTTAATTTGGTCATTGATATAGTCAATTATGCTAACAGTTTTTCTAATATTGAACCAGTCCTGCATTCCTGATATAAATCCTACTTGGTCATGGTGTATTATCCAGGGGAAGATTTTCTGTAATTTCTTTGCTAATATTTTATTTAAGATTTAAGATTTTTGTACCAATATTCATTAGGGAGATTGGTCTATAATTTTCTTTCTCTGCTTTTGTCCTACCTGATTTAGGTATCAGTACCATGTCTGTGTCATAAAAAGAATAAAATTCCATCTTCTACAGAAAGTCTTTCCCAATTCTTCTTAACCCAATGCCTTCCCACTATTATTTCCTATTTTATCTTATACATTGCATGGTTTGTTTATATTTTATTTGTATGTTTTCTCCATGAGGTAGGGACTGCCTTTTGTCTCTTTTTTGTATCCAAACATTTCTCAAAGTATCTGGCATATAGTAGGTGCTTAACAATTATTTATTTATTGATTGATTGATTTCCATAAGAGTCTAGTTTTGAAAACATGTGTTGCAGCAATTTTGCTCAAGCAGGTAGACTACCCTTGTTATAATTTTGTTGTTTGCTTATAAAATACCAAGTATGGTTTGCTGATTAAATTGATATGTATTATATTTGAGACAGATATAGTTATGATCAGGAATATTTTGACCTAGGACAAAAACAGTTATAAGAAAGTATTACTGGGAAAATGCTGGTGCTGCAGAGGGCAGTCTGACTTTTAAGTTCAATTGCGTCTAGAAAGAGTGGAATAGAGGATGAAGACAAGAGGAGTTTCATATTGCTAGCACTCTGGGATAGTGTATGGGGATTGGGGGATGTCTTATAAGCATCTGCAGGATGCAGCTTCTTTGTTTGGTAGGTATTTTAGTGAATACTCTATCATTATCCCTTCCATAACTTCCCAGAAATCACCTTGTACTAATTATGGCTTTGAGATTGATTTATTAGCTTCTACAATGGCTGCTACAGCATTAGTGAGAACAGTCTCCATGGTAGTGTTGCTCATTTGACCATCAATTTTACTACTCTGAGTATCTTTACTTTTTATTCTAAATAGGCTGAAGGAATATCTTCTATGGTGTTACTCAGTCAAGTATTTATTAAAATTGGTGAAAGATTTTATGTTCCATATATTGTCAGTTATGCCTACACACAAAAAAAAGCATTCTTGATTTATTCTTCAAATCAGTCACAGACCAAATTTTCTAGTGTTCAAGGAAGTCACTCTGTGTTTCCAAAATGTTCGCATATGGCTAACGTCACATTACCCCATTTTCCCCCCCCCAGACTTATGATTTCATCAATGTAAGAAACTTCTGTTTTGGAAACTATCCCAGTGGTTGCAGATTGGCAACTGCTCTGTAATATATAGTTTTGGAAAATAGTTCAGAGCACTAAGAAATTAAGTAATTTAGTCCTACACCAATATGTACCAAAAACAGAACTTGAACTCAAGGCTTTGTGACTTGAAGAAAGGCCCACAATATGCTGCTCAAAATAGGAACAAATCAAGTATTTATTTTTATGCATAAGGTACTATGCTAAGTAAGTACTGATTATATAAATAGACAAGTAAGGCAATTTATTTTTAAGGAGATTGCATTCTAATGGGAGAGATGGAAAAGAAAGTTTCAATTGTAAATTCAGCTTTCTAGTGCCAATTGGCTGGCCACTGTGACTGGTAGTGATGAGGAAGGTGGCTCCACAATTATCTTTTTTTTCACTAATGGTTGAAGAGGTTAGAATAGAATCATGTCTGGTGGTTCTGGAGTTTATTCCAAGAGTTGTGGGCTATCCCCATTAAGGTGTGAGAGGAAAAAGGTGGTCAAGGTGTTGGTAGTTTTGTTGAAATTGGGAAAAGGGGACCCCAAAAATTTATGATTCCAGACTGGTATCACAAGGTGTTGCAAAAGAATTTGCAGGCTTGAACCCATCTCCTAGTCAAGAGGCAAAATTTTATTGAAAGTAATGGTGCACCATTACAAAGCAGACAGAATTGTAAGGGAATTCAGTAAAGAAACAGAAGCAAGGAGATACATTTATATAGCTTCTACTACAGATATGTTAATTCTATGGCTCAAAGGTAGGTATTCTTCAGTTGAACTAAGGGTGGTCTCCAAAATTTGATTATCATTGACCAGATCATTAATCAGCAATGAACTGTAAAGTAATCTATTCAGAATCAGACAGACTGGGTATAGGAGTTTCCTGAGGCAAGCCTCAAAACCAAAACATTTAGGATTTCCTGACTGACTTCCAGAATTGAGGCCCCCCCCAAGGTCAGGGGACCACAAAATTATATTACATCAGTTTGGCTTGCTTGGTATGTGTCATCTTCTATTTCTCCTTCATGGTTCCTTTATACTTTAGCTAGGCAGACCTGTCTATCCTTTAAGTGGCCAAAAAATTTTTTTTTTCAAATAAAGCCTGAATAGCAGCTATGTTTTTATTTCTACTCATCAATGAGTTATCTAAAAAAATAATATATCTTTGAGAAACAATTTACATAAAACTTCTGGAAGCCCAGTCATTTCTGTTTTGCTGCCATCGTAGGCTCCTCAAAGAGTTATTGGCATTTCTCTCTCCAGGGACATGGAAAAGGTGGAAAGACAGGCCAACAGTGTATCAAAAAGGTTTTGTTTTTGTGACTGTGGTTTTCTTTGAAACACCAAAAATAATAGGAACAACTTCTTTTCTATCCACTCACTTGTAAAGAAAGGAGAGCAAGAATAATAAAAGCTTTAGTTTTGAATAATAAAAGCTTTAGTTTTGATTGAGAAAGGTACCAGAATTGTTCAGTGTCTCTGTAATCCATCTGAAAGGTTCCTGCTTAAGTGTGCCAGCTGGAGGAAATCATTATTTATAAAAGCAACAAAGCAACATTAAGAAAAGAAGCATAACATTGGGATTGCTGTGAAAAGTTCCATTTGCAAAACCCCAAACTTCAGAAGTCCTCTGGTTTAGAGTTTAAAGTCCAGACATTTCCAGACTGTCCCAAATCCTTCGTTTATCTGAGAAACAAATCTTTCTGCTGTCTTTAGCCAGATTTTCATGATGACACTTTGCAGACCCATAGAAAATAATACAGCTGTCCAGAACTTGGTGTTGAATTTCAAGTTTTTCTAATAGGATGAAATCAGAACTCATGCTAAAACTTAAGTGTCTTCTCTCTGAGGCAATAATAGAGGTATCTTGAGTTTTCCTAGAATTAGTTGATTTCATTCTTCCATTTCTATCCTTGCAATCTTGTCCAATTTGGAATTTTTCCCTTTAATCAATCCTTGATTTTGAATGATAAATTTTATTGATAAATGTTATATGTCTATGCTATATACTATGCTAGACACTAAAGGAAATAAAATGTTTTAATTAAGGTGATGATCTCTCCCACATGAAATTTATACTTGGTGAGGGAAATACTAGATCACAGCTTCCTAATAGCTGTTGGAGCGCTGCACCTACAATTTCTGCCTCTCTGCTCTGGACTCAGGTAAATTATCTAAAAGGATTCATTTCTAGGGAGGTTGGCCTCCAATTGAGAGAGGAAATGGGGTCTTTTCTCCTCATATTACTGGTTCATTAAGTCCTCAGCTCTGAAAATCTGAGAGAAAAATACTTAATGTGTAGCATTTGACTTATTTCTAGGTCTTTCTAAGTAAGGTCAGGGAGTAAAAATGTAAATTAGGTATGGGGCAGGTATTTAATCCCTGTTTACAAGAGAAATGCTAATGGAAACAAAGATCTACTGCATAATTTATAGAATGAGGAAGATTAGGTAACCTGGCATTACTATTATTAAAATCTCTTAGGGAATGAACAGTTAAACTACATTTGGACATAATATAGTTTATGATACTGCTGAATAGTCTTGGACACATTTTATATTGCTTCTGGACTATTCAAACAACTCACAGTCATTCCCCTGCTAGTGGGCATCTTTTCCAAATTAGAAATTCCCCTGGCCAGCCACTTATAGCCATTAATATTCACTGGACCTAAAACCTCTGGATCTGTCATACACGAGTTCACCCCTCAAACTGGACACAACTACCTTAAGAATAATGCTTGATTGCCTACTGAGGAAAAGACACACAAAGTAACAAAATCAGCAAAGGCTCTAGGTACAAACTCACTTTGGTTGAGTTATCTGTGTAATGCTGGAGAAACTGAGGCAAGATAGAGATTAGAGAGTTTTTAATATTTTATTTGAAAGGGAGAGATTGTGCTGGGACCAAATGGATCCATGGTTTGGTCCCAGGGCTGAATGAGACTATCGTCTCCAAGAATCCGGCAGCCAATGTGAATTCTCAATGACATATATACATGTGGCTCAGACACATGGGTAGACTGAGGCAGGGGCAGAGTCAGAATCCTGAGAGAGGGAATGTGGACTATTAATCTGGTTCTGACAAGGTGGGGGGAGGCATGGGGGACATCTGATAAATTGGGATTACAGAATGATGATGCCTAGGATAGAAGGTCTTTCTCCTTATCTGGATCATCATGATTAGGAGGGAGGAGGGTGGCGTTGCAGGATTAACCAGAACAATTAGGAACTGAGGCAGAACAATTCAGGGAAACTGAGTCAGGACAATAAAAAAGAACTGTGGCACAAATCTGTTCTATTGCCATGTGAGTATAGTCATCATAATGTCAAGTGGGGAAGGTCCAGTTCTTCTACATCCCTTACTAGTTTAGGAGTTATACAATGTTACCTGGAGATCTGAAGGAAGAAAGAGCCAGCTGTCATGCCTTTTAATTGATTTAGTATCATCCTCACTCCATCCCACCCTAACTTGATACTATCATGGAGCATAGAAAACAAAGGGACCCCTCAAAGTTTTATTTGTCATAATAAAGTGACAAGTCCTAACAAAATGTCTGGAATCACCAGAAGTTTCCAAAGAATCTCAAGGTTCATGCTTCCTAGGATGCCCTCTTTAAGCAAACTCAACTTCTGGTACATAATGTCTATTTAAGCTACTCAAGGAGTTTACCCATTTGTAGCAGGAAATACTAGATCATAGCATAGTTTCATCATTATCAACAAAAACTATTATGGGGAAATGATAGTTATAATACCAGTTTTTTCTAATGTGGAGCTACTTACCATTATATTACCATTATTTTACAGTGGTTTTCTCCATCCTGCTTGTTAACTAATCTTAAGCTGCTTTTTCTATGACTAACCTAGGTTAAAATTGAGGCAAAGGATTATCCCCTAGCAGTACTATGACCCAGCATGGGAAGCATCATGGAATAGTAGGAAAAACAACAACAACAACAGCAACACTGATCTTGAAATCAAGACTTCTTTAATTAAGTCATTACTTTGATACTTACTAGTTGTGTGAACTTGGGCAAGTCAATTAACTTTCTATAATATGAGAACAATAATACAAGCTGCTTACTTCACAGGTACTTGTGAGGAAATTGCATTTAGTATCTTAAAATTCCATGGAAATATAAGCAATTGTGAAGCAATATACTAGGCAACCAGATAATTCTCAGTATCTTTTCCTGATCATTAGGCTATCTAAGGATTTCACAATTTCTCTATATACTCTTATTACAATTTAATCTTCATTTATGTTAAGATAGATCTGAACTTCTTCAATACAAAAAACTCTAATGAATAAAAGTTACTCCTTTTTAATGAAAAAAGGATATTATTTGAACTTCATGTATACAGGTTATCACTTAAAATGGATTTTATACATGGCCAGGACTTCTGATTAATTCTGCATAAATAATATTGTGTGAAGTTTCACAGAGCTGACATTTTATTTAACCAGATGGGAAAAGACAAAGAAAACTAATAAGTCAGTGGTTTAGATCCTTTATTAAAAAAATATTGACTGAGGGCAGCTAGGTGGTGCAGTGGATAGAGCACCAGCCCTGAAGTCAGGAGGACCTGAATTAAATGTGACCTCAGACACTTCCTAGCTGTGGCCCTGGGCAAGTCACTTAACCCCAATTGCCTTAGCAATTGGAGAGAGGGTTGTTGTTTAAAAAGGAAAGCAATTACAGCATATGTGCATGTTAGGAGCCAATGTAATATTTTTCCTTTTTTTTTTTTTTTCTTTTGATTTCTGTATTTGATTATTGTAAAATTTCCATAGTGGGTGTGCAGTTCAGTCATATTAGAGACCTACATATCTTTTTAAAAAATTATTATTATAGCTTTTTTATTGACAGAACATATGCATAGGTAATTTTTGAACATTGTCCCTTACAATCACTTCTGTTCCAACTTTTCCCTCCCTTTCCTCCACCCCCTCCCCTATATAGCAGGCAGTCTCATATATATTAAACATGTTAAAGTATATCTAAAAATATAATATGTGTGTACATATTTATAAAGTTCTCCTGTTGCATGAGAAAAATCAGATTTAGAATGGTAAAAAATGACCTGGGAAGAAGAACTAAAATGCAAGAAGTTCACATTCATTTCCCAGTGTTCTTTCTCTGGGTGTATGTAGCTGGTTCTGTTAATCACTGATCAATTGGAACTGAATTAGATCTTCGCATTGCCGAAGATATCCACTTCCATCAGAATACATCCTCATATAGTATCATTGTTTTTTTTTTTATATATATATTTTAATTTTTTTTATTACATATATATTTTTTATAATATTATCCCTTGTATTCATTTTTCCAAATTACCCCCCCTCCGTCTATTCCCTCCCCCCGATGACAGGTAATCCCATACATTTTACATGTGTTACAATATAGTCTAGGTACAATACATGTGTGTGAATATCATTTTCTTGTTGCACAATAAACATTAGAATCCGAAGGTACCTGGGCAGACAGATATTAGTGCTAACAATTTACATTCACTTCCCAGTGTTTCTTCTCTGGGTGTAGCTACCTCTGTCCATCATTGATCAACTGGAAGTGAGTTGGCTCTTCTTTATGTTGAAGATTTCCACTTCCATCAGAATACATCCTCATACAGTATTGTTGTTGAAGTGTACAGTGATCTTCTGGTTCTGCTCATTTCACTCAGCATCAGTTGATCTAAGTCTCTCCAGGCCTCTCTGTATTCCTCCTGCTGGTCATTTCTTACAGAGCAATAATATTCCATAACCTTCATATGCCACAATTTACCCAACCATTCTCCAACTGATGGACATCCATTCATCTTCCAGTTTCTAGCTACAACAAAAAGAGCTGCCACAAACATTTTGGCACATATAGGTCCCTTTCCGCTCTTTAGTATTTCTTTGGGATATAATCCCAGTAGTAGCGCTGCTGGGTCAAAGGGTATGCACAGTTTGATAACTTTTTGGGCATAATTCCAGATTACTCTCCAGAATGGCTGGATTCTTTCGCAACTCCACCAGCAATGTATTAGTGTCCCGATTTCCCCACATCCCCTCCAACATTTATCATTATTTGTTCCTGTCATCTTAGCCAATCTGACAGGTGTGTAGTGGTATCTCAGAGTGGTCTTAATTTGCATTTCTCTGATCAGTAGTGATTTGGAACACTCTTTCATGTGAGTGGATATAGTTTCAATTTCTTCCTCTGAGAATTGTCTGTTCATATCCTTTGACCATTTATCAATTGGAGAATGGTTCGGTTTCTTATAAATTATGGTCAGTTCTCTATATATTTTGGAAATGAGACCTTTGTCAGAACCTTTGTTTTTAAAAATATTTTCCCAATTTGTTACTTCCCTTCTAATCTTGTTTGCATTAGTATTGTTTGTACAGAAACTTTTTAGTTTGATGTAATCAAAATCTTCTATTTTGTGATCAATAATGATCTCTAGTTCTCCTCTGGTCATAAATTCCTTCCTCCTCCACAAGTCTGAGAGGTAGATTATCCTCTGTTCCTCTAATCTATTTATTATCTCCCTCTTTATGCCTAAATCATGGATCCATTTTGATCTTATCTTGGTATATGGTGTTAAGTGTGGATCCATATCTAATTTCTGCCATACTAATTTCCAGTTTTCCCAACAGTTTTTTCCGAATAATGAATTTTTATCCCTAATGTTGGTATCTTTGGGTTTGTCAAAGATTAGGTTGCTATAGATGTACCCTTTTTTGTCCTTTGTATCTAATCTGTTCCACTGATCTACCGGTCTATTTCTTAGCCAATACCAAATGGTTTTGGTGACTGCTGCTATATAATATAGCTTTAGATCAGGTACACTTAGACCACCTTCCTCTGAGTTTTTTTTCATTAGTTCCCTTGCAATTCTCGACCTTTTATTCTTCCATATGAATTTTGTTGTTATTTTTTCTAGGTCATTGAAATAGTTTCTTGGGAGTCTGATTGGTATAGCACTAAATAAATAGATTAGTTTGGGGAGTATTGTCATCTTTATTATATTTGCTCGGCCTATCCAAGAGCATTGAATGTCTTTCCAATTATTTAAATCTGATTTTATTTTTGTGGCAAGTGTTTTGTAATTTTTCTCATATAATTCCTGACTTTTCTTTGGTAGATGGATTCCCAAATATTTTATACTCTCAACATTTGTTTGGAATGGAATTTCTCTTTGTATCTCTTGCTGTTGCATTTTGTTAGTGATATATAAAAATGCCGAGGATTTATGTGGATTTATTTTGTATCCTGCCACTTTGCTGAAATTTTGAATTATTTCTAGTAGCTTTTTAGCAGAGTCTTTAGGGGTTCTCTAAGTATACCATCATGTCATCTGCAAAAAGTGATAGTTTAATTTCCTCATTTCCTACTCTAATTCCTTGAATCTCTTTCTCGGCTCTTATTGCCGAGGCTAGCGTTTCTGGTACTATATTGAATAGTAATGGTGAGAGTGGGCAACCTTGTTTCACTCCTGATCTTACTGGGAAAGGTTGCAGTTTATTTCTATTGCATATTATGCTTACTGAAGGTCTTAAATATATGCTCCTGATTATTCTAAGGAATAGTCCATTTATACCTATACTCTCAAGAGTTTTTAGTAGGAATGGATGTTGGATTTTGTCAAATGCTTTTTCTGCATCTATTGAGATGATCATATGGTTCTTATTAATTTGATTATTAATATGGTCAATTATATTAATAGTTTTCCTAATATTAAACCAGCCCTGCATTCCTGGAATAAATCCTACTTGATCATAGTGTATTATCTTGGAGATGATTTTCTGAAGTCTTTTTGCTAATATCTTATTTAAGATTTTAGCATCATATAGTATCATTGTTGAAGTGTATAATGATGATCTGGTTCTGCTCATTTCACTCAGCATCAGTTCATGTAAGTCTCTCCAAGCCTCTCTGTGTTCATCCTGCTGGTCATTTCTTACTGAACAATAATATTCCATAACATTCATATACCACAATTTACCCAACCATTCTCCAATTTATGGGCATCCATTCAATTTCCAGTTTCTGGCCACTACAAAGAGCACTGCCACAAACATTTTTGCACATGTGGGTCCCTTTCCCTTCTTTAAGATCTCTTTGGGACATAGGCTCAGTGTAACACTGCTGGGTCAAAGGATATGCACAGCTTGATAACTTTTTGAGCTTAGTTCCAAATTGCTCTCCAGAATGGTTGGATTCATTCACAACTCCACCAACAATGCATCAGTGTTCCAGTTTTCCCACATCCCCTCCAACATTCATCATTATCTTTTCCTGTCACCTTACCCAATCTGAGAGGTGTGTAGTGGTATCTCAGAGTTAAGACCTACATATCTTAACAACCTAATACTCAATGTAATTTGCTCCAACTTAAATAAGTTATTTTATTTATAAAATTGTTATTTCAAATAGGGATAGAAAATAGTGATAGTTTATAATCTGCAAGTGAGATGAATGCTTATAGTTCTATGCATTTACATTTACAAAAGAGAACACTATTAAAATGAACATGTACTAAAAATATGACTCTAAGAATTCCTTTAAAACACAAAAATGGAAATTTTCAAAATTAAAAGAGATGCATAAAACAGACAATGAACTGAGATTATAAAGTTGATTTGTGAGAATACTAATGAAAATGATGAATTATTAGTGAATTTAAACAAAAACAAAAAAAGAGGAAAAAACCCAAAGCTCGAAAATGAAAATAAGCAATTCTCAACAAATGGAGAGGAAATTAAAATAATAAAGAAGCTCTTATGGTTAATTGTGGATTAGAAAACAGCTGATATGGATAAATGTTTACAAAATGTATAATAATCATATTAACACAAAAACCAATAATATAAAACCATAGCCTCAGAAAGAGAAATAAAGAAAGCCACTAATAAACTCCTAAAAAAAAAATAAACCCTTGTCCAGGAAGATTTAGAGATGAATTTTATCAAAAAATAATTCTTCTGCAACATAAATTGTTTAAAAAAAATTGAAAAAAAAAGATATCCTGACAAACTTCTTCTGCAACAAATATAGTTCTCATATGCAAAACAAAGAAGAAAAAAATAGTGATAGGGTTGGTGGGTGGAAATTGGACCTGTATATCAATCTCACTAATAAATATTGATTTATGAATATTAAATGCTAATAAATTAGACATAGGAATCTATGTAAATATGCACATGTATATACTTAAATATATAATATATCTCTATGATCAGAAATAATATGTATTAGGAGTTAAATATAATTTAGCATTAGGAAAATAATTATCAATATTCATATATTTATAATTAAGGAAGACCTAAACAATTTCAAAGTTACTCGATGTTTCATATCTGGCCATACTAAAACAATAATGATAATAATACCAAAACTGTAGATATATAATTACATTAAACTGACAAAAATATATATATTTTTAGAATTAGACATAGGAAATTTGGTAGTACGAAAGGTCAGGAATAGAAAAGAATATTAAAAATAAGAACGACAGGTTTAATTTATAAGAAAGTTCATAACAAGATTATATATGAAAACAAAAGCTGGAAACAAAAATAAGTCCTGAATGACTTATCATGTATGAATGTTTTTTTTTCCTCCTTTTAAAATTTTACTGTTTTTTTGAATTTCACAAGTAATCACAAAACATGTTATTTTCTTGTACAAAGAGATTTTAGATAAACTATGAATCCTTATTTTTATTTTTTGAAAGGATATAATAAATTGAATGTAATTTCCAAAGCTATCATTCTTGTGTCCCTCCATCCAAACCTCCTATTCTTTTCTGTGCATTTAAAAATTCTTCATCAATGTTCTTTTCCTTTCTTTTATCTTTTTAGAGGCAGCAACAATATCAAAAATCTTTCTCTCCCTCAATCTTTTTGTCTTTCTATTAATTTTTCTATTTACTTATTTATTTAAGAGACTAGGCCATCCCATTCAGCTGGAAGTGTAAGGCTACTCAGGGCCCTCTCCTACTACTGATTGATGTGGGAACTTCAACCTGCTTTGACTGTTTTCCCTCCTTCAGCTCCTGGGAACTCACCATTTTAAGGCCATTTAATTTGACCTTAATTTGGGCAATTATTTAAATAATTCATTTTTTTTTCTTTTGTAGGATTAAATTTAGTCTTGAAGACTTAAATTATTTTTGGTTATCCTTTGCCTTTAAATATCACATTTCAAGATTTTAAAAATACTTTATAGTAGTTTCTTCCAAGTCAATGGAAGTGCTTTCAAGTCACCTGGAAGTGCTCGATTTTGACCTGAAATTCTGAGATATTTTAATTTCAAGGTTTCTCTCAGGAACTGTTTTGTGGACTCTTATTTGCAATTTGCTCTCTAGTTATAATAAATCTGGATAGTTTTACTTTGTGATTTTTTGAAATACAGCATACAGGCTTTTATTTGATCATGGTTTCAGGTAGACTAATGATCACTCAATTGCCTCTTATGGACCTTTTTGTTTCCAGGTTGGTTGTACATACCTCAAAATTTTTTTTTTCTATTTTTCAATGATTTAAAAAATTTTTTGTTGTCTTTTATAATTATTATTTCCAATTAGTTTATTTTAATTTTCATAGAGTCTACTATTTGAGTGAGATTTTCTGGGTTCTGTTTATTCTTTCAGTTTTTCCCAGTAAAATTCTTATTTCATTCATGATTCTGTTTTAAATATAATTTTATTTCTTGCAGATCATGACATTTTCTTAAAATATAATGAGATTTTCCTCAAGACTTGGTTTACTCAGGATACTAGAAACTCAGACTCCTGTTGTTGCTTCCTTATTGACTAAATATAAAGCCATTAGGAGCTTTAGGAGCTCTAATGCTTTTCTGGTGGACCATAATGTTCAATTCAGCCAAGAGAGCTTTGCTAATCTGACTCAAATCAAGGTATGCTCAGTGAATATACTCCTTCTGCTGTGGCTAAGTATTCTATTTTTGTGAACTGTTGAATCACCTGTTAATATCTTCTTTTGTTTCCATATTGAACCAAAACTGAACTGGTCTGAGATAGTCTTGGTTTAGGATACTGTTGCTCTTATAGTCCTTATGACTCAGTCATTTCCCCCCTCAGAATCTCTTTTCATAGTTATTTGTCATTTGAGTATTTCTTGACATTTTTTTCATTGTCTTCAATTCCATGTGTTTAATCATCCCGCTTCATTTCCTGATTTGTGAATTTGTGCTAAAGCCAGTATCTATCATAAAGCTTGAACTTTGAAACAGGCGAATATTCAGTGATTTGCTCAGTTTCTGCCCCTGGCTTCCACATTCCCTGGTGGGGAATCTTTATGGCTCAGAGCATTCTCAACCTTTAGTATCCTCAATTAGGGGTACAATTTGCTTCTGGTTTTCATGATATCCTCATTTAAGGCTCTGCTGTGGTCTTCTGAGCCCCAGGAAGTATCTATTTGGGACACTACTGCAGGCTTGTTTTCCTTTAGGGTATTCCTAAATAAGGGAATCCTTATTATTATAAATCTGGAGGCAGTATATGTAATATTCTTTTGTCCTTAGATCACCAAGAATGCTGTATTTGAAATTAAAATTATCACCATAACCCTAAGCAGAAAGATATATATTAATTTTCTTCAAGGAGAGGACATGTTTTATGGAGTAAATTTCCTCTATCAAAACTAAGATTGAGAAAAGGAAGGATAAATTAGTCAAGGCATATTAACTATTTGTCACAGAGTTGATAGGGCAGCTAGGGGACTCAGTGGATAGAGGACTAGGTCTAGTCAGAAAGATCTGGGTTCCTATGATACTGATTAGCTATGTCATCCAGGAAAAGTCACTTAATACTAATTGTTGCAGTTTCCTTATCTGTAAAACAAAATGAAGAAGTAAATGGCAAACTACCCTTTGTCAAGAATATTGAAGGGGATGTGGGAAAACTGGACACTGATGTATTGTTGGTGGAGTTGCAAATAGATCCAACCATTCTGGAGAGCAATTTGGAACTATGCTCAGAAAGTTATCAAACTGTGCGTACTTTTTGATCCGGCAGTGTTTCTACTGAGCTTATATCCCAAAGAGATCTTAAAGAAGGGAAAGGGACCTGTATGTGCCAAAATGTTTGTGGCAGCCGTCTTTGTAGTGGCCAGAAACTGGAAACTGAGTGGATGCCCATCAATGGGAGAATGGCTGAATAAATTGTGATATATGAATGTTATGGAATATTATTGTTCTGTAAGAAATGACCAACAGGATGAATACAGAGAGGCTTGGAGAGACTTACATGAACTGATGCTGAGTGAAGTGAGCAGAACTATCATTGTATACTGCAATGGCAAGATTATACAGTGATCAATTCTGATAGACGTGGCTCTTTTCAACAATGAGATGATTCAGGCAAGTTCCATTGGTCTCGTGAGAAAGAGAGCCATCTGCACCCAGAGAGAGGATTGTGGGAACTGAGTGTAGATTACAACATAGCATCTTTCACTCTTTTTGATGTTGTTTACTTGCATTTTGTTTTCTTACTCATTTTCTTTCTTTTTTGATTTGATTTTCCTTGTATAGTAAGATAATTGTATAAAAAAGTTTACATATATTGGATTTAACATATATTTTAACATGTATAACATATATGGGTTGCTTGCCATATAGGAGAGGGGGTGGGGAAAAAGAGAGGAAAATTTGGAACACAAGGCTAGGCAAAGGCCATTGTTGAAAAATTATCCATGCATATGTTTTGAAAATAAAAAGCTTTAATAAAAAAAAATAAGAAAAAAATGAAGAGTTAAACATGAGTGAAATGACGAAGCAACAGGATTGATTCCTCATTCATTGACATCATATTTCATTATTATTGCTATTTTTTCTTACCTCTAGCCTGTAGTACACTAGAGCAGAAGAGCTTTTCAAGTTACATAATTAGTTTACAAGCGAGCCATTTTAAAACAAATTTGGGTATATTGACATAGTGGAATATTTGTCTGTCCTAAACAATAAATTTGATGAATTCAAAGAAACACAGAAAGACTTATATGAAATGAAGCAGACTGATGTAAGCAAAACCAGGGAAGCTATATATACATAAGGATTTCATTAAAGGAAACCACAAAATAAACTGAATACTGTAATAATAATGACTAAGTATGGCCCCAGAGGATGAGATAATGCAATTGCTTTTAGCAGAGATGAGAGAATATGCATGTAATATTGCTTACACTGTCAGATGTAATTGATGTATAGCTAGATTTTGTTGAAGTGATTTTAATAGGTTTTCAAAAAAAAATCTTTATTATGGAAAATAGCTTAATGGATAGACGAATAAGGAGGGATATATTAAAAATCATTATAATATAAAATCAAAAGCTATCAATGAAGACAATTTTTTAAAAGCTATCTTTGAGCATGAAAAAGGCACACAAGAAAATTCATATCCTCAATTGTCTTTTACATGAACAGAAGCTCAGTCCTCAAGAAGTTGAAGATCAAAATCTGTAATTCCTGATGTTTTCAGTCAAGTCTTGAGTAAATCAAGTCTTGGATACTAGAAATTTTGCACTATTGGTCATCTTCTCTTCCATTTCTTGTCAAGGTTTGGGGGGGATATTACTTCCTGTTAAATCCTGGTACTCACAACTTGTATCTGTAGAGACAGACGGCATGAGTTTAGTTGAATTTTGATAAAGAATTGTAAGATAGTGAACAGGTAATTATTCTCCTTTCCTATAGTTCCAAAATAACTACTAGAAAGTATCTTTAATAAAATGTTAAAGACAGGAAGAATTAGAAGATTGAGGGGAATAAAATACCTGTAAATTCAACTGTATTAAAATAAAATTTTTTAATGTATAAATTTTTTTAAAGGAAGGTTCCAAAAAATGTGATGAGTAGATCACAAAAATAAAACAAAACTTAAAAAAAACAAGCACCTTCACCATGGGAGAAAGGGAGGAATCAGGGAATGTATTTCTATTCAGTTTCTCTCCTAAACAATTATCTGCAGTACCTAATTGTATATAAAACAGCAGTATTGTTTATATAATATAGTCATTAGGTTACTTCCAAAGATATTTAGAGTGCCTTTCTCTCTTTCCAGAAATAGTACAATAAAGGCATATTAAATATGCCTAAATTCATGCTTGTTCATAGGGTAATCTAACCTCAGTTTACATTTAGGGTGAAAATTCCTAAACCTATCCCCAACTTCCTTTTGTGTTGTGAAGGAGAGAAAACATGGAGTAATGAAAGGAAGATTTTCTGTCATTATGACTTTATCCTAACTATGGACTATTTCACTTATTTGACAGAAAATGTATGGCTTTCCTGTATTTTTGACTTAGTCTCTGAGCTATTAAAGACCAATTCTAAATTTTTAAAAGAAGTTCTGAAAAATTAATCTTTTCATGAATTTTAGGAATTATATTCAAATCATTCTGTGGAGTATTTCCTTGGCTGAATAGTGGAACTTCTAACTAGTCCTAAACAACATTCTTGACCTCATTAATTTTCTTATTTGTCTAATGGACAAAGTCTTAGAAATGTTCCCACCTTCTCTTTAGACAGAGAAATTAAATTCATGGTTCATGAAATCATTTTAGAAACAAAACATAAAAGAATAAAAAGCTTTGCCCTAGACATTTCTGCTGTTCTGTGGACTTGAGAAAACGATCTTGATTGTCTGGATCAAATGCATTCTCACAGCATCTTAGTTCTTTGTTGTCTTTGTGGTGGTGAAGCATTAGTTTCATTGTTTTTGAATCCTGTGAAATTTTTCATACCCTTTTGATTTATATTTAAGAAACTCACTTTGGCTTTAAATACAATGCTTTCTCTTCTTAAATATTTTACCACTATAAAAATTAGATGACAACTTGCTGTGTCTACTAAGTATTAATATTGGCATGTTGCTTCCTACACCGGACACAATTGTATAATATGCAAGTACAGAACTGAAATATTATATGAAAACATAAATGTCAAAATAATAAAAGAACACTTGTCCACAACTCTATCTTTACATCAAGTGATATGTTCCATTGGAGGAATACAAGGAATTCCTAAACAGATATTGGATTCATTACATCCTATAAATAAATTCAGGATAAAGTTAGATTTTCTTTTTGTAATTTAAAGTTACTGAATGGTGCAATGGAATAAGCAGAGAGCCTGAGTAGAAATCAAGGTTCTGCCACCTATCACTGTACCTGTGGGCATTCCATTTAATATAGAATGTACCTCAGGGCAGCTAGGCGGCACAGTGGATAGAGTACCAGCTTTGAAGTCAGGAGAACCTGAGTTCAAATCCTGTCTGAGACATTTAATACTTCCTAGCTGTGCGACCCTGGGCAAGTCACTTAATTATAACAAGTCATTTGTGTGTGTGTGTGTGTGTGTATATATATATATATATAATGTACCTCATTGTGGAATGAACACACACACACACACTCACATACACACACTCACACACACACACATATATATATATCATATATATATATGATGTGCCTCGTCTGTGGAATGAAGGATCGGTTGGTTTAAATGATCTTATATTTCTCAATCTAGGATATAATATCTTCTAGCTGGAGGGGAGACAGTGGTCATATCCTTTTTTCCTTTGAATTTCTAGAAAAATAAAAAAATAAAGGAATATCAGAGTGAACATAAGGTAGTAAAGTGGAATAGTGGTTGGAATCAGGAAGATCTGAATTCAAATCCAGGCTCATACTTTCTTATTAATCATGTAATCTTAAACAAATCATTTAACCTCTGCATCTCAGTTTCCCCATATGTAAAATGGGGATAATAATAACCTATATCCCAGGGCTGTTGTGGAATCAAGTAAGATAATAATTGTAAAGTGTGTAGTACAGTGCCTAACATATAATAAAAACTAGATAAATATTAATATTATTATTATTATTCTAGCAGGTAGGTAGTACAGTAGATAGGGTGAGGTCTGAAGTCAGGAAGACTCATCTTCCTGAGTTGAAATCTGGCTTCAGACACTGACTAGCTGTATAACTCTGGGGAAGTCACTTAACTCTGTCTCAGTTCCTCATCTATAAAATGAGCTGGGGAAGGAAATGGTAAATCACTCTAGTATCTTTGCCAAGAAAATCCCAAATAGGGTCATGAAGAGTTGAATAAAATTGAAATCAATGAACAAATTGGAGCACAAAATTTTTATTATCGTTATATTCTCTGATTCCATGATTCTCTGATTGCTTTCTTGATTGCCATTATTCTGATTGAACAGTCCTGTTGGTGATATATGATGAAGGATCTCTTCTCCCACACTCTCCCCTCCCTATTTCTTTTTTTTAAAATTTTTTAAAATTTTAAATTAATTTTATAATTATATATTTTTGACAGTACATATGCATGAGTAATATTTTTTTTTACAATATTATCCCTTGTATTCATTTTCCAAATTTTCCCCTCCCTCCCTCAACTCCCTCCCCTAGATGACAGGCAATCCCATACATATTAAATGTGTTACAGCTTTTGATCCAGTCTGCTATTCACCTCCGTTTAATGGGAGAGTTCATCCCATTCACATTTACAGTTAAAATTACTAATTCTGTATTTCCTGCCATCATATTATCCCCTGATTATGATTTTTCCCCTTGTCCCCCCTGAACCCCTTCCCCAGTATTGAATTTATGGAACCCACTTGTGATGCGCAGCTCTCCTCTCCTTTTTTAGTATCCCTCCCTCTCCTTTTAAGTACCTTCCCCTTTCTTGTACCCTTCCCTTATTCTTCTTTTCCTTTTCCCTTTTCCTCTTCCCCTTTATAATGAGGTGAGAGAGAATTCTCTGATAAACAAATATGTCAATTATTTACTCTTTGAGCCTACTCTGATGAGAGTAAGATTCACACAATATTTCTCCCCCTCTCTAAATTCCCTCAGATGTGGTAAATTTTCTTTGCCTCTTCCTGGGATGTAGTTTCCCTCTTTTTATCTCTCCTTTCCCATTTTCTTATACTATCCCCTTCCCTTTACTACTTCTCTTTTTTTTTATGTTATATCAGTAAAATCAAATTATCCATGTGGACTTTCTGTATCTCCACAACAGAGTACAGTTCTCAAGAGTTCTTTTTACCTTTTTCTGCTTCTCTTGATTCTTGTGATGTAGATCAAATTTTTTGTTTAAGTCTGGTTTTTTTCTTAGAAACAAATGGAATTCCTCTGTTTCATTAAATGCCCATCTTCTTCCATGGAAGAAAATGCTAAACTTAGCTGGGTAGTTTATTATTGGTTGCAATCCTATTTCTTTTGCCTTTTGGAATATCAGGTTCCAGGCCCTTCGATCCTTTAATGTGGAGGCAGCCAGATCTTGAGTGACCCTTATTGTGGCACCTTGGTATTCGAATTGTTTTTTTCTTGGCTGCTTGCAATATTTTTTCCTTAGTTTGGTAGTTCTGCAGCTTAGCCACAATGTTCCGTGGAGTTCTTTTTTTAGGCTCTTTTTTCAGAAGGTGTTCGATGAATTCTTTCAACGCCTATTTTTCTTTCTGTTTCTATGGACAGTTCTCTGTGATGATTTCCTGTAAAATAGAATCTAGGCTCTTTTTTTTCATCATAATTTTCGGGAAGTCCAGTGATCCTCGGATTATCTCTCCTAGATCTATTTTCCAGGTCTATAGATTTTCCCAGTAAATATTTGACGTTATTCTCCAGCTTTTCATCTTTTAATTTTGCTTGACTGATTCTTGGTTTTTCAATGAATCATTCATTTCTATTTGTTCAGTCCTGATTTTTAATGAATTATTTTCTTCATTCACATTTTTTAGTTCTTTTTGTATATGCCCAATTGAATTTTTAAATGAATTATTTTGCTCTGTTGTATTTTTTTCCATTTTACTAATTTTTATTTTTTTATTTTAGTGATTTATTTTCTTTTTCCAAATCACAAATCCTACTTTCTTGGGAATTTTTTATCTTTTCAAATTCAAAAATCCTACTTTCCTGTGATTTTTTAACCTTTTCTAATTCACAAATTTTGTTTCCCTGCACCTCCTGTGAATTCTTTATTTTTTCTAACTCAAATTTCAGGACGTTGTTATTCTCTATCATAGCTTCTCTTTTCTTTCCCCATTTTTCTTCAAACTCTCTTAACTTTTTAATAGTCTCTTCTAGGAGAGAGCTATGTGATGGGGGGGGGGAGGGCCGGTATCATTCCCCTTTAGAGTGTTATCTGGAGACTGTCTGCTGTTAGCCTCCTGGGGTTGGATACTCATTCTTTCTCTGTTTAGAAGGTGTCAATCATTCTCTTCAGTTTCTTATTCATTGTTAACACTCTGTGGGGGATCTGCCCTTGGATAGGAAATTTACCAGCTTCCTCCCAGACTGGGGATGGGATGCAGCAGTCTTGTGAAAGAGCTAAGAGAGAGCTCTGGGAGAGAGTTCCCTCCCCCCCCGCCCCGGAAATGGCTCACAGATGGTCAGCAGGGCTGTACTGAGAGGAGTGCCCATTGAAGAACCCCGCTGTGTAGCCTAGCGACTGCCCTGAGGCTAGAGGCTGAACAGTGAAAGCATCACAAACTCCAGCCAAAGCCCCCCGTGGGGCTGTGGATATTAGCAGCTGACATGAAAAGCCCCTACACTCAACCCGGAAGTGTCTGTCCAGAAAGCACAGTTCCTGCTGTGGAGGTTCTGCTTTTCTGGGAGTTCCGCTGCTGCTAGAATTCCACTGCCTCAGGCTGAGCCCCGTACTATGTGGATTAGAGGCTGCCCCGGGCTGTGTCCCCCTCTGTTCAGGTTCTTAACTGCCCCAAGGAGAAGCCCCAGACAGCTGAAGGGGGCTGCACAGCCATGCTGAGATCGGTGTTAGGTCACTTATGGTATGGGGTGATTATATTTTCTGGCTTTTTACTTTAAAGTGGTTTTGCTTTCTCTTCTGATCTGCTGTTTTATAAGCAGAGTAGAGCTATCAGCCTGTGCCAGATTCCTCTATCTCAGTGGCTTCTCTGATCCCAGAGTTCTCCGCAGCCCGTTTGGCACAGTGTGCTAGCCCCTAGTCCAACCCTGTCTGTGCCAGTCATTTTTTTCCTCCCCTTGGAACCGACCTTTTCTGTCGAAATTCCAGAATCTCTTCAGATAGTTAGTTGTGCTTCTAATCCTTTTGGTTTTTATCAGTCCAGCGTTATTTTTGAGGCTGATTTAACTAGTTGGTATTGAGGGAAGAAGGGAGCTTAGAAATGCGTGTGTTTCTTCTCCGCCATCTTGGCTCCACCCCCCAGTCTATATCTCCCCTCCCTATTTCAAAGCAGATACAAATATCTTCTGATGAATGCTAAGTTGGATATACCACAGGGATGATTTCCCTCATGCCTCTTTTTAGTAACTTAGAAGAGCAAGGATGACCTTATTCCCAATAGGTCTGCAAGCCAGGGACTTTGTAGGTAAATCTGTGTCTGGAATGAAGCTTACTCCTATTTGTGCCTTTTTCTTTTGTTCAGAGCCTTGTGACATTTCAAAAGGCAGCTGGCATATGCTCCTTCTTGGACACTCAAATACTGATGCAATCTGCATTTTATATATTTAGGTTTGAATAGTATGCCTCTGAATTTATTGTAATTATTCTATGATTCTTTGTTATTTAATATACTCCTTTTCTCCCTGAGGAAATAGAACTCTCCTTTCTATACCTGATATACATTTGCACTCTTATATCTGATATACATTTGCATTCCGTTTTTTTTGTTTTGCTTTTGAAAATTCCTTTACTCTTTCTGGGGATTCTTGGACTGAGCCAAGAATTTAACTGTTCTTCAAGAATAAGAGCTGGGTTTGGAATTGAAACACTGGTAGCCTAATTTCCCTTTTGAAGGGATAGGCACCTCCAGAGTAATGAACCTATGGAAAACCACAAAGGTAGTTAAACACAAAGATTGGTGAAACTGCTAGCCAAGTAGTACCTGGAGAATTAGCATGCTATATATTCATTATGTGAATGGATGAAAATTTAAGATCTTCATTATACCCGGTGACAACAAGATTATACCATCATCAATACTGATGGACTCGGATCTCTTCAACAATGAGATGATTCAAACCAATTCCAATTATTCAGTGATGAAGAGAGCCATCTACACCCAGAGCAGAACCATGGGAACTGAATGTGGACCACTACAAAGCATTTTCACTCTTTCTGTTGTTGTTTGTTTGCATTTTGCTTTCTTACTCATGTTTTTCCCCCTTCTTGATCTGATTTTTCTTGTGCAACAAGATAACTGTATAAATATGTATACATATATTGGATTTAACATATATTTTAATGTATTTAACATGTATTGGACTACCTGCCATTTAAGGGAGGAGGTGGGGGGAAAGAGGAGAAAATTTGGAACGGTAGGTTTTGCAAGGATCAGTGATGAAAATTTATCCATGTGTATGTTTTGTATAAATAAAAAGCTTTAATTAAAAAATAAAAAAGAAAGAAAATTTAAGATCTTCTGTAATAATCATCTTTATATTCATGTGACCATGTCAAAGTTGGTACATGTCTGTTGGGGTCTGGAAAAAGAAAGCAAAAACAAACATGTTTCGTTTATGCCCTTTAACAATCTGTCAGAACAATATTTTTACATTTCTTGACTTTTTTTTCCCTGCTAACTTAAGAGGAAAGACATAAGGAACTAAAAGAAGTTGTTTTCATGAGGTATTGAAGTCAGATGACTATGCAAGATGCACAGTAAAAGCATCTGAAAAGAGAATAAAAAATACTTGAGCTGGATTTTTTTAAAAAAGCTTAATAGTTTATTGATAGTATCAAGTCACATAATTACTACATGTAATACTTATCACCACATAGTTGTAGGTGTGAAAACACTGGGGTAATGACTGGAATAGTTGCTGCAAGGTACTGTATTAGTGTTTAAATACAAGCAATATTTTTCATGTGGTTTCATTTTGTGACATAATTATGCATGCTTCTACTAAAATTAAACTGATAACAAAAAAATCTAATCTTGACCAAACAAAACAAGATTGAACTAGTGTTCCCACCTTCATTTAATTTTTTTATCAGCTGATTCCTGATTTCATTCTATATGCACATTGATCCCTTTTGTTCTGTTTTTAATTCTATGATTTTCAAAAATGGATAATTCTCCAAAGAAACATGTTTAGGATATTATTCTTAAAGAATACATTTGGGTGACTATTACAGATATTGTAGTGGATACTGTATTTGACTTAAATGTTTCAAGAATCACTAAATTCAACAACAAAATAGGATCAGTTAAAGTGCAAAGGAAAACAAAAAACAAAGTCAAGAATGGGAAAACTGAGAAATGGACTAACTAATCTTCAGAAAATAAGCAAAATTTGTCAAGATAATGGATAGCTTCCTCGGCATTTTTATATATCACTAACAAAATGCAACAGCAAGAGATACAAAGAGAAATTCCATTCCAAACAAATGTTGATAGTATAAAATATTTGGGAATCCATCTACCAAAGAAAAGTCAGGAATTATATGAGAAAAATTACAAAACACTTGCCACAAAAATAAAATCAGATTTAAATAATTGGAAAGACATTCAGTGCTCTTGGATAGGCCGAGCGAATATAATAAAGATGACAATACTCCCCAAACTAATCTATTTATTTAGTGCTATACCAATCAGACTCCCAAGAAACTATTTTAATGACCTAGAAAAAATAACAACAAAATTCATATGGAAGAATAAAAGGTCAAGAATTGCAAGGGAACTAATGAAAAAAAACTCAGAGGAAGGTGGTCTAAGTGTACCTGATCTAAAGCTATATTATATAGCAGCAGTCACCAAAACCATTTGGTATTGGCTAAGAAATAGACCGGTAGATCAGTGGAACAGATTAGATACAAAGGACAAAAAAGGGTACATCTATAGCAATCTAATCTTTGACAAACCCAAAGATTCCAACATTAGGGATAAAAATTCATTATTCGGAAAAAACTGTTGGGAAAACTGGAAATTAGTATGGCAGAAATTAGATATGGATCCACACTTAACACCATATACCAAGATAAGATCAAAATGGGTCCATGATTTAGGCATAAAGAGGGAGATAATAAATAGATTAGAGGAACAGAGGATAATCTACCTCTCAGACTTGTGGAGGAGGAAGGAATTTATGTCCAGAGGAGAACTAGAGATCATTATTGATCACAAAATAGAAGATTTTGATTACATCAAACTAAAAAGTTTCTGTACAAATAATACTAATGCAAACAAGATTAGAAGGGAAGTAACAAATTGGGAAAATATTTTTAAAAACAAAGGTTCTGACAAAGGTCTCATTTCCAAAATATATAGAGAACTGACCATAATTTATAAGAAACCAAACCATTCTCCAATTGATAAATGGTCAAAGGATATGAACAGACAATTCTCAGAGGAAGAAATTGAAACTATATCCACTCACATGAAAGAGTGTTCCAAATCACTACTGATCAGAGAAATGCAAATTAAGACCACTCTGAGATACCACTACACACCTGTCAGATTGGCTAAGATGACAGGAACAAATAATGACAAATGTTGGAGGGGATGTGGGGAAATTGGGACACTAATACATTGCTGGTGGAGTTGTGAAAGAATCCAGCCATTCTGGAGAGCAATCTGGAATTATGCCCAAAAAGTTATCAAACTGTGCATACCCTTTGACCCAGCAGCGCTACTACTGGGATTATATCCCAAAGAAATACTAAAGAGCGGAAAGAGACATATATGTGCCAAAATGTTTGTGGCAGCTCTTTTTGTTGTAGCTAGAACTGAAGATGAATGGATGTCCATCAGTTGGAGAATGGTTGGGTAAATTGTGGTATATGAAAGTTATGGAATATTATTGCTCAGTAAGAAATGACCAGCAGGAGGAATACAGAGAGGGTTGGAGAGACTTAAATCAACTGATGCTGAGTGAAATGAGCAGAACCAGAAGATCACTGTACACTTCAACAACAATACTGTATGAGGATATATTCTGATGGAAGTGGAAATCTTCAACATAAAGAAGATCCAACTCACTCCCAGTTGATCAATGATGGACAGAGGTAGATACACCAGAGAAGAAACACTGGGAGGGAATGTAAATTGTTAGCACTAATATCTGTCTGCCCAGGTTGCATGTACCTTCGGATTCTAATGTTTATTGTGCAACAAGAAAATGATATTCACACACATGTATTGTACTTAGACTATATTGTAACACATGTAAAATGTATGGTATTGCCTGTCGTCGGGGGGAGGTGAATAAGGGAGGGGGGGTAATTTGAAAAAATGAATACAAGGGATAATATTATAAAATATATATATATATATATAATAAAAAAAATTAAAAAAAAAAAAAAAAAAAGATAATGGATAGCTGGAAAAAATTGTTATTAATTCCTCTGCAGTGTCATATAGGCTTCTTAAGTTGGAAGAACAATGAGACTTGTTAAAAAAAAATAGCTGCTAGCAATTGCTATGAAAATATATTTCTTCTGGACAAAACAATACCAGTATTCTGGAGCACTGAAGCCTGGGAAAGGAAATTTTTTACTGATGAAACCCACTTTTTCATTCATGGTTATATCAAAACCTTCATCAGAAAAAAATTTGGTTGAGTCTATAAGATCCAGGAAACTTAATCAGACAGTAAAATATCAATACTGAAAATGGTTTTTTGACTTTCTTTTTAATTCCAGTGGATAGGAATGTATTGGCCTTGATTGAAGAAATATATTAATATATTGAGAAGCAGAATTGTTTCAGGAATAGAAAATTCTCCAAAGGAGATGGAATTCTACTGTGTGACCTTGTACCAGGTGACATATAAAAAGTTAAAAAAAATTATCAAAGCAATAATAATAAATAATACTTCAGGCCTGTATTTAAACACTACTAAAAACCTACATTTGGAAAAATAAACTACTGGATAAAGATACATTTAATATACAATGAGATAGAAGTATGATCACATAATAAAATAAAGGATATATATATATATTAAATATTGTAAAATCAATATCAAGTCATGTAAAACAAGAAATGGTAGCAAAATTAAGACATGTTGCATATTAAAAAGATTTCTAAAGATATAAAAGATTTAAAATTTTTGGTATACTAATAAATTTTATTATTTTACTTTATTCTAATTAATTCTTGCTTATATATTACGTATCTTCACAAAGTTCTAAGTTATATTTGAAGCTTGAGTTTACACTATCTCACTGTAAATTAAAATAACAAGAGATATGTCATAATTCCTGAGTTTTAATAGTTTGGATTCAAATTCAGTTCTTGGTATGTAAATTAATTTCTTCAGAATAACAATTCATAATCCTCTATTGTGGTCTCTAATCTCCATTTCCTTTCAGTTTCTTTTTGTCTCAAAAATGACTAAACCTGGGCTTTTTTTTTTTTCTCAACAAAGCCCCCAAATGATGTGTTTACTTGTCATTTAGACTAAATATTATGTTGTTATTATTAAATTTTTTTCGGTTATCTCCAAGTCTTCATGATCTCATTTGTTGTTTTTCTTGGTAGAGATATTGGAGTGGTTTGATATTTCATTCTCCAGTTCATTTTACAGAGGGGAAATTGAGGCAAATAGTGGGAAATTGAGAGTAAAAGACAATAGTAGTAAAATGCAAACTTGGATCAATTACAGTAGCTTGTAGTAAAACTTGTCCATTCCACAACCCCATTTCCTTTCATCCTTTTGTTCTTTTCTCCCATTAGAGATAGGAGTTTCCAGAGGCTTTTTTTGGGGGAGTAATTAAATTGTAGTAAAATTTTTCAATCTCAGCAAACAAAACAGGAGGAGAGAACTACCGTGTTTCCCCGATAATAAGACACTGTCTTATTATTTTTTTTGGGACTAAAAAACACCAGAGGGCTTATTTTCAGGGGAGGGCTTATTTTATCCTCCATCATGCCCCTTTTATCCTCCATCATGCCCATTTTAGCCTCCATCATGCCCCTTTTATCCTCCATCATGCCCATTTTAGCCTCCATCATGCCCCTTTTAGCCTCCATCATGCCCCCTGAGTGTTTATTTTATTCTCCATCGCTTACTGAACTTACCGAGTTTTTAGATGGTCCTGTCTCAGCTCTACTCCGCGGCGCTGCTCTCAGTAGCGCCAGCAAGCAAATCACCAGGGAAGAAGAGGATGACGCGCTCACTGCTGCAGCTCTGATTGGATGCAGCTCGGAGCGCGACGTGCGTTTCACCCGGGAGGGGAGGGCGGCGCTGCTTACTGAAGGTACCGCTACGCAGCATATAGCGCAGGGGATCACCATGATGACCGTTTTCATAGTAAGTTCGATAGGGCTTATTTTCGGGGGAGGGCTTATTTTAGCGGAATATTAAAGAGTATGTGGGTGTCTTATTTTCAGGATAGGTCTTATTATCGGGGAAACACGGTATAGCTTACCACAATTCACCATTGACGGCTAATGGAGGTTTGTTTTTAACTCATGGTGACTCTTTCATAATTAACTCCTGGCTCTCTGGGGAGTAAGGATGTTTGACACCCTGGTAAACTGATCTTGGGGAGGCCACAAGATACACCACTAGATACCACTAGTTACTTTGTCCCTTCCTGATATAACAACTTCTGAGACATTTCCTTACAGCCTTATGCTGCATGCTGCTTATATGGATAAAAATATGACTCCTGTTTGGCAGAGAGAATGACGAACTCAAAACTGCATATCTGTATAAGGGCTTTATAGTAGAAAGTAGCACACACATGTGGATAAAGGACCTCCCAAAAATTTGGGGATAGGGAAGAAAAAGAAAGGGGACTGAAAGAAATGTTGAATGGCACAAAACTTTCAAAATGAAAAAAGTGTTGAAGTCTTGGACTTTTATGGGATGCTGACTTCATCTTCCTTGATTTGTAAGGTTTGAACCTCTAGAGACTGCCAGGAATAGACTTCCTTTGCTGTAAGAGTAGCTCAAAACAATCTAATTTTCATAACAGAGTGTTACGAAGTGAGATAGGGAACATGACAGATCATGGGATTTTAATATTTTTAAAGGACTTTAGACATAGTGCCCAATTCTATTATTTTATAATCAAAAAACCAAAATAGTAAAAGGTAAAATGACTTGCCAGAAGTTACTCAGATTGGATATTTTAAACAGGGATTTAAATTCTGGTTATAGAACTTCATATCTTTATCTTTCAGCTACATCACAGTGCCCTTTGTAGAAAATTAAATGGAAATAAAGACCCAGATGAAGTTTTATACCTTAATTTTGTAATGGTTGAAATCAGCTTGAGTTCCTGATTTTTCTTGTGGTACTCAATAGTGAAATCTAAGTGAGTCATAACCAGATTTCTACTTATCCTATGTTTTAAGGTACCTAACTAGCCTTAGCAGGAAGCTAAGGATAGCCTCTAGGGCTAGAAAGTTGGACACAATTCTTGAGGTGCTGCTGTTACCAGAATGCACAGGGCGTAACAGCATTTTTATGTAAACCAGACACTAAATCCTTTCTGGATCTTCTTGACATAGTGGAGGACAGGAAGTCTAGAAAAACAATAACTTTCTTTATGATACTACAATGTTGATGCTTTGTTTAATTCTCATAACTTACCAGTTTCTCAGAAATAGACGAAGGATCAGAAATAATGGAATTATGCATTAGAACTTTGTGAGATCATACATAGCTAGTAGATTTCTAAAGATTCAATAGCTTGGAATTCTACTTGTAACAAAAAATAAACAAAACCAATCCAAGTCATTTTAATTAATAAAAATATATATATATAACCAGCTCAATAAACTATATTTGAAAATTTCTGTGAGGTACTGTAAAAACAATGTAATGTCTGTCCTCAGAGTTAGAAAGTTCTGTGTTCAAGTCCTCCTCCTAATACATATTGGTTTTTTGGGACCCTAGTCAAGTCATTAAACCTTTCAGTGCTCATTGACAACTTTCAAAGGATAACTTTATAAGTACAGATCTGCATTGACATAGGGATTTTGCCTATGTTCTTCAAGTGTATACATTTAAATGTATCAAGAAATGTATCAAGAATTTTCTATTTCATTGAAATTATGGGTGCAGATATTTTCCAAATGTACCATATGTAATTACATAATAAATAAACCAAATTTTATATAACTGATTTTCAACCTAGAATATTTACTAGATTTATAAGAATGATAAAATTTTCAATTCAATTTAATAAACTTTTGTTAAATTTATTAATAAAGAGTTCACACTCTAGTGGGGGAAGAAAATACATAAAAAGAAGCAAAAATGTACAGGGGGATTATACCAGAGGACACCTTGCAAAGAGGCATGATGTTTATAGAGATAATATTAAGCTAGTCATTGATGCAAAATGGGGAATTTCCTGGAAAAATTTGAGCCCTCTATAAAGAAAGGTTTGGGGGAGGTGGTTATTTTTCTCTGCCTTCTAGTTCTCCAATCATAGGGGAGCTGAGAAATGTTGAGTATCAGAAATTGAGTCCATTTACATTGTGATGAGATTTTAGCTGATTAGTTTATCTTTTTTATATAGCTTTTTGTTTACAAAACATATGCATGGGTGATTTTTCAACATTGATCCTTAAAAAAACTTCTGTTCCAACTTTTCCCCTCCTTCCCTCCACCTCCTCCTCTAGATGGCAGGTAGTCTCATACATGTTAAATATGTTAAAGTATATGTTAAACACAACATATGCCTACATATTTATACAGTTGTCTTGCTACACAAGAAAAATTGGATTTAGAAAAAAGGTTAAAAATAACCTGGGAAGAAAAACAAAAATGTAAGCAAACAATAACAGAAAGAGTGGAAATGCTATGTTGTGGCCCACACTCATTTCCCAGAGTTCTTTCGCTGGCTGTAGCTGGTTCTGTTCATTACAGCTCAATTGGAACTGATTTGAATCATCTCATTGCTAAAGAGAGCCACATCCATCAGAGTACATCCTCATACAGTATTATTGTTGAAGTGTACAATGATCTCCTGGTTCTGCTCATTTTACTCAGCATCAGTTCATTTAAGTCTTTCTAAGCCTCTCTGTATTCATTCTGCTGGTCATTTCTTACAAAGCAATAATATTCCATACCATTCATATACAACAGTTTACCCAGCCATTTTCCAATTGATGGGCATTCATTAAATTTCCAGTTGCTAGCCACTTCAAAAAAGGCTGCCACAAACATTTTGGCACATATGGGTCCCTTTCCCTTTTTTTTTTTTTTTTTTTTTTTTTTTTTTAATAGATTTTATTTACCAGATATATGCATGGGTAATTTTACAACATTGACAATTGCCAAACCTTTTGTTCTAATTTTTCCCCTCCTTTCCCCCCTCCCCAGATGGCAGGTTGACCAGTACATGTTAAATATGTTAAAGGATAAATTAAATACAATATATGTATACATGTCCAAAGAGTTATTTTGCTATACAAAAAGAATTGGACTTTGAAATAGTGTACAATTAGCCCGGGAAGGAAATCCAAAATGCAGGTGGACAAAAATAGAGGAATTGGGAATTCTATGTAGTGGTTCATAGTCATCTCCCAGAGTTCTTTTGCTGGGGGTAGCTGGTTGAATTCATTATTGCTCTATTGGAACTGATTTGGTTCATCTCATTGTTGAAGAGGGCCACATCCATCAGAATTGATCATCATATAGTATTGTTGTTGAAGTATATAATGATCTCCTGGTCCTGCTCATTTCACTCAGCATCAGTTCATGTAAGTCGCTCCAGGCCTTTCTGAAATCATCCTGTTGGTCATTTCTTACAGAACAATAATATTCCATAATATTCATATAACATAATTTATTCAGCCATTCTCCAATTGATGGGCATCCACATAGTTTCCAGTTTCTGGCCACTACAAAGAGGGCTGCCACAAACATTCTTGCACAAACAGGCCCCTTTCCCTTCTTTAATATTTCTTTGGGATATAAGCCCAATAATAACACTGCTGAATCAAAGGGTATGCATAGTTTGACAACTTTTTGAGCATAGTTCCAAATTGCTCTCCAGAATGGTTGGATGCATTCACAACTCCACCAACAAGTTTCTCCAAATCCCCTCTAACATTCATCGTTATCTTTTCCTGTCATTTTAGCCTGATTAGCTTATCTTCAGGGAAGTATGTTTGTGGGGTCCAAAACACTCTCCATCATTTTAGAAAATGGAGAGTGTAAAAGGGGAAAAAAAATGTTGGCATATTTCAAATTTTCTCAATGTCTTAATATTTTTCTTTTTAAAAAACTTTTCCCCACCCAGAGAGAGGGCTGTGGAGACTGAATGCGGACCACAACATAGTATTTTCAGTCTTTTGTTGTTGTTTGCTTGTAGTTTTTTCTTTTTTTTTCATTTTTTCCCCTTTTGATCTGATTTTTCTTGTGCATTATGATAATTGTGGAAATATATAGAGAAGAATTGTACATATTTACCATATATTGGAATGCTTGCTGTCTAGGGGAAGGGAAGGAGAAAGGGAGGAAAAATTTGGAATACAAAGTTTTTCAAGGGTGAATGTTGAAAATTATCCATGCATATGTTTTGAAAATAAAAAACTTTTTAATAAAAAAGTTTTCCCCATACTTTCAAACCATCCTGAAATGCTATCTCTAGACTTTACTCAAGCAAATCATGGAATAGCTTATTAGGGCTAGCTTCAGGTACAGTTGTGAAGTTTTCGAGGTAATTATCTTGTGATAGATTTGGAGATGGAAGGAATTGATTCACATCCCAGTTCTGCTACCTACTAGCTATGTTATCTTAGGCAAGTCACTTAACTGTCTTCAGTTTGTTTCCTCATCTGCAAATAGTTAATAAAATAGTTAATAATAGAATAGTTAATAAAAATTCACTACCTAACTCTTTTTTTGGACAGTTTTAAATAAAATGTTTTATAAACTCTGAGGCACATATAAATGTGAGATGTTAAAATTACTACCTTCTCTTTTTCCTGATCCTCTTGTTGGTATCCTGTTTCTTCAAGTACATAATTCCTTCATACAATACAGGGACCATCATCCTGAAGCATCCTCACTCAAACCTGTTCTCCCCAACACCAATGAGTATACACATAAACTTTTTCATCCATTAAATCTTAGCTCTTTTGTGTAGTATTCTTTTTTCCTTCGCTTTTTTTTAACAAAATCTATAATAAATAAATAAATGATTAATCTGTGCTATTAACAATAAACAAATAGGTTATTCTTCTCACTGAATCTGACTTTAAAAGGTATATTATAGCAAGAAAAATACCTAAACCCAGAAGGATCATAGAATTTTGGATTTAGAAGGAATTTTAGAAGCTACATAAGCCAAATTATTTCTGAAAGAATCATTATTCCTACATAACCATCAAACAGTTATCTACCTTCTGCTTGAAGATGTCCAATGAAAGGGAACCCAAGGGCATCCCATTCCACTTTTAGACAACTCTAAAACTTAAAGTTGCCTTTTTATAACTTCTACCCATTCCTCTGGTTGTGCCCTCTGAAGTCAAATGGAAAAAAAATCTAAGTCCATTCATTCAAATACCTAAAAACAGGCTAAATATTCTGAGTTCCTTAAATCTTGATCATATTACATGGCTTCAAGAACCTTCACTATCCTTCTTGCCTTTTTGTGGACAGTTTTAAAAAATAAATTAATTTATTATAATTTTTATTTTCCCCAGTTACATGTAAAAACATTTTTTTTATTTTAGTTATACATGTACATTCATTTTATTTATTCATTTAGGTAATATACGTAAAATCTTTTTTTTTTTTTTTTTTTTTTTTTTTACATTTTTCCTTATGAATCATGTTGGGAGAGAAAAATCAGAACAAAAGGGAAAGACCATGAGAGAAAACAAAAGAAGAAGAAGAAAAAAGCAAACACACCATGTGTTAATTTACATTCAGTCCCCATAATTCTCTCTCTAGATGCAGGTGGTATTTTCCACCTAAAGTTTATTGGATCACTGAACTACTGAGGAGAGTCAAATCTGTCATATTTGATCTTTGCACAATCTTGCTGTTGCTATGTACAATGTTTTCCTGGTTTTACTTGTTTTGCTCAGAATCAGTTCATGTAAATCTTTCAAGTCCTTTTTAAAACAAGCCTGTTCGTCATTTTTTTAATAGAATAATAATTCCATATATTATTGCTCTGTAAGAAATGACCAGCAGGAGGAATACAGAGAGGCTTGGAGAGACTTAAATCAACTGTTGCTGAGTGAAATGAATAGAATCAGAAGATCGCTGTACACTTCAATGCTGTATGAAGATGTATTCTGATGGAAGTGGAGATATTCAACATAAAGAAGATCCAACTCACTTCCAGTTGATCAATGATGGACAGAAACAACTACACCCAGAGAAGGAACACTGGGAAGTGAATGTAAATTGTTAGCACGACTGTCTATCTACCCAGGTTACTTATACCTTCGGAAGCTAATACTTAATGTGCAACAAGAAAATTGGATTTACACACATATATTGTATCTAGGTTATATTGTAACACATGTAAAATGTATGGGATTGCCTGTCATCTAGGGGAAGGAGTAGAGAGAGGGAGGGGATAATTTGGAAAATTGAATGCAAGGGATAATGTTATAAAAAAAATTACTCATGCATATATACTGTCAAAAATTATAAATAAAATTAAAAAAAAATAATTCCATTATTTTCATATACTATAACTTTTTCAGCCATTCCCCAAGTGATAAGCATCTACTCAATTTTGCACATGGGGCATCTTTTCCCCTCTTTTATGATTTCTTTGGGATACAGACCCAGTAGTGGCACTACAAGATCAAAAAAACTATGTTTTATAGCCATTTGGGCATAGTTCCAAATTGCTCTCCAGAATGATTGGATCAATTCATAACTCCACCAACAATGCATTAGTGTCCCAGTTTTGCCATAAACCTTTCAACATTTATCATTATCTTTTCTTGACAAACTAAGAGACGTGGAGTGGCACCTCAGAGTTGTTTTAATTTCCATTTCTCTAATCAATAGTGATTTAAAGCATTTTTATATGATTATAGATAGTTTTAATTTCTTGTTTGAAAATTGTCTGTTCATATCTTTTGACCATTTATCAGTTGGAGAAAGGCTTGTACTCTTATATTCTTTATATATTTTAGAAATGAGACCTTCATCAGAAACACTGGGTATAATTTTTTTTTCCCCTCAGCTTTGTGCTTCCCTTCTAATCTTGACCATATTGGTTTTGTTCACGCAAAATCATTTTAATTTAATGTAATCAAAATTGTCCACTTTTGCATTTTATAATATTCTCTAGTTCTTCTTTGGCCATAAATTCCTCCCTTCTCCAAAGATCTGATAGGTAAGCTATCCTTTGCTCTCCTAATTTGCTTCTAATATCACCCTTTATCTCTAAATCATGTACCTATTTGGACCTTATTTTGGTGTGGGGTATGAGATTGTAAGCACTTTCTAACATATACTGCTTCCCTTAAATTATGGCTCCAGAATTAAACACAATACTCAAAATGCTATCTGACTCGGGTTACATATAGAGGTCCTATCATTGCTTTATTATTGGGAGTCACATGCTGACTTTTTTGGGTCACATCACCAATCACATTAATTTTGGGGTGCTGAATGAATTGGTAATGATGGGATTTCAGACACTGTAGTGTGGGTTATACTAGATTGTGGACCTATGCTTCTCAAAAATAAAAGTTTAGGCACACTACCTGATATGTGTTCCTAACAGTCAAAGCTCTACCCAGAAACCAAAAAAGGAGAGAGAACTCTATAATTCAGGCTTTGAACCATCTCAAATGACCATTGGGAAGACTAGAACAGATAACTTCTCTAAACATCAGATAGCTCCATATAGGTTGGTTCTCTTTTTTTCCATATTTTAAGATCCATCAATATAGTTGATTTTTTTCTATCAATGAGTTTATCAGTAAGGCATTCCCAGTTAGATTCATCATTAGTTACATTGATTGAAGATATGATATAACCTATTAAGTATTAACTCTATGGACTGACAGCATTGACTTCCAACAAAACATCCTAATCTTCTCTGTGCTGTACAGCTGGCTGCAATAAACTTCTGCTATCATTTTGATTGGTGAACAGTTGTTTTGATTATATCTTTGACTTTATTTAATATTCTACAGAGCACATTATACAGTCAAACAAGAAGGTTAGCTTTAGATTGACTATAGATTTCATGAGGGTAAAATGTGTCACTGCCTTGTCACACTGCACATAGTTAGACACACCTCAAATATTTGTTTATAGGTAAGATAAAGCGTATGGTACTCTGCAAACCCTAAAGTGCTATGTAAGTATTATTTTGTTGAATGGATAGATGAATCAAGCCCCTAAAACCTCCCTCATCTTTTTCATCTAATATTTTGGCTGCTTCCTTTTTCTTCTTAGCGGATAGTCTCATAGATAGCTTTTGCACAGTGGCTATACTGCCAGACCTGGAGTCAGGAAGACTCAAATCTGGCCTCAGACACTTACTATCTGGGTAACCCTAGGCAAGTTACTTAAGCCTGTTTTGCCTCAATTTCATCATCTGTAAAATAAGTTGGAGGAAGAAATGACAAAAACAGTCCAATACATTTGCAGAGAAAATCATGAATATTTGGATATGACTGAAACAATTGAACAACAGGTTGATACTACTCATTTAGTTATAATTAGATACTGATTATGACATTTCTTGTAGTGTTGAGTTCTATTATGGATTTAGAGACATGTTAAATTTGAGAATAATTTAGAGACAAAATCCTGCTAACTGAGCCCTCATGTAAATCCAAAATCCTTTTCAGACACAAAGCATGATGTTGACTTGATTTTTCAATGAGATGTGTAGGGCTGTTTTTAATTTATGAAAATAGTATAAGTTAAATCAGTAGAGAAAGTATGGCATATTTAGGAGTCGCATTATTAGAGGGGGAAAATCAGAGGACAAGGATAATAAGAAAGTTATTTTTAGGTTTATTTTCAAAATGCAAAGTTAACAATAAGTGCATAATATTTAGACTTTTCTAATAATTATTAGAATTATTGAGTTAAATTGGTCATCTGAAAGAGAAGCTTATAGGGGTTAAATGTGTTTACTTGCTCAATAACACAAAAACTTAAATTATTTTTTAGTTCTTCATGTCATACACAGCCATTATAATCTGATAAAATAAGTAGTAAAGTCAATTTTTGAATGTAATTCGTTTGACTCTAAATCCAGGGCTTTTTGTGTTTCATTATTTGGTTATTCATAAGCCTAGGAAGCATCAGAGGAGAAATTTAAATCCCAATTTTTAAGATTCCCCAATCCAGAATTCTAGTTATTATCCCTTATGCTATGTCTTTATGTCAAGGGTACAAATTCCCAAGTCTAAAAGATCTTTTTAATCTAAAAATATCCATACTCTTTCATGAAAGGATAAAACAAACAAACAAACAAAAAAACATAGAGAATTATATATTCTCAGCTGCATATTGTTCTAGACAAGTCATGGCAAAGTGTCACAAAAACCTTGATGAAAGAGGATATCAAAGTGTCAGAAGTTATAGTGAGGTCAAGAAGGATAAAGATTAAGAAAGTCCTTTAGATTTAGCACTTAAAAGATCACTGGTAACTTGAGAGAGAACACTTTCAGTTGAATAATGAGGTTAGAAGCCATAATGCAGAGAACTTCAAAGAGAGTCATGTTGTGATAGTGCTGTGGCCTTTAACAGAGTGATGGCCTAATTAACCACGTAGAAATTTGTCTCAAGAATCTGTGGTATATACCAACTACCGAAGATCAATTCCAAATGAAGCCATTGGTTCTACTGTTCTGGTTCAAAGGATCAATCATTCTCTATGAAATCTTTTGTCTTAAAGCAAGGGTATTAGAATATACAGCTGTCTTCTCAAAGGATATAGAGGACCATTGCTTTTATTTGTGACTAAAATAATACCTCACAGAGGCTTATATAGATAGACCATTCTAAAAACAAATGAAAAAAAAAAAATCACTTATAGATTCCACCACCTAGCCCAGGAATCCATAGAAAGACCTAGATTCCTGGAATAGAGAAGCTACAATCAGTAGAGTACAGACTGCTATGGGAGGTTCCAGGAATGTTCATTTGCCACTAGTGTGAAAATTTGTTTTCACAGTTTGGAACTCTTGGATGCAGAAGTAGAGAGCAAGAAAGAGCAAACCCAGGTGTAGCATCAGTGATCTGAATTCTATAGCGAGAGAAAGATTCTAGGGAAAATCCATACCAAGTAAACTCTGAAGCCTCTGGTAAGAATCCAAGAGTAGCCCTTAAGTCCAGCAAAAATTGAAAAAACTCAGAGCCTACAACTGAAGGAGGCTCTAGACTCCTGAAGCAAGAGGGCCCCTCCCTCTCAAAAGCTATCATCAGTAGAATCCCATTATCTTTTCAAGGATTATGCAGTACCTACTTAGGATAAATCAGGCCTGCTTATGCCCTTCAGTTGCAGAGAATGAACTTTGTACAGGCTCCCCAAACTAGATACTGAGGTGAATGAGTTGAACAAACCAAGAGAAACTCCTGGAAACATGATGACACATCTGAAAAGAAGGGCAATATGAAATGTAGACCAAATAAAGACTGAGAAAAAAGTGTCTTGGGTATAAGGAGTGCAGGAAGAAATGAAATGAGATGTAGAATGGAAAAACAGGAGAAAAGAATGTCAAAGAAAATTGATATCAAAAAGAAAATATCTCATCTTAACAATTATAGGTCCTAAAAATTATGGTGGACCAAATACAAAACAATTACTTAATTAAAAAAAAAGAAATATTAAAACAAAAAAATTGGAAAAAAATGAAAAAAATATTTAAAATATTGTACTTAGGGATATGTTAGTGACAGTTTCTTAACCAATTCTCCAAGGGAGAAAGAATGCACATGACATACTTTTAAAATTTTTGAATTTTATTTTTCCCAGTACATATGAAATATTTAACTTTTTTTTTTAAACTTTAGAGTTCCAAATTCTTTCTATCCTTTTCTCCCTTAGCCCTCCCCAAAAGGCTGACAATTTGATACAAGTTACACATCTGTAGTCATGCAAACATATTTGTATATTAGTCATGTTGAAAAGAAAAACAACAACAAAAAAAGAAAGTTTTTAAAAGGTATGCTATGATTTTCATTCAAACTATTCAAAACTATATAAACTTTTTGAAAAAATAGGTAAAAAAAGATATCCTACTAAATTCACTTTAGGGCACAAATAATTGTTTTGTTAGCTAATTTAGGGAAGCAAAACAAGAAAGAAACCTACAGATCAGATCACTTTCCCTAATGATGATAACAGTTAATAATAATAATGAATTTGTATTTTTTAATTTACTTCCCCACTACAATTGCATGTAAAAACAACTTTTAACATTTGCTTTTTCAAAATATTGAGTTCCAAATTCTCTTTCTTCCTTGCTTCACTGGCTTCTCATTGAGAAGTCAAGCAATTTGATATAGTTAAATGTGTTTTTAGTCATGTAAAAGAAAGCAAACCCTTTTCCCCTCCAAGGAAAAAAAAAAAAACAAAACAAGAAAAGTAAAGATTAAAAAAAATATATATGCTGCATTTCAACTCCCTTTTCCTCTGGAGGCGAATAACATTTTTCACCATTTTAAGTCCTTTGGAATTCTCCTAGAATTCTAAGTCATTTACAATTGATCATCATACAATATTGCTATTACTCTATACAGTAATCTTGTGATTCTGCTCATTTCATTTTATATCAGTTCATGTAAGTCTTTCCAAGTTTTTTTTTTTTCTGAGAGCATCCTGCTTGTCATTTCTATAGCACAAATAGATGAAATAATACTTCATTACAATCACATATCATAGCTTGTCCACCCATTCCCCAAGTGATGAGCAAACCCTCCCTTCTCAATTCTTTGCCCCCATAAAAAAGTTGCTATTTTTTTTGTATCTATTTTCTTTTCCTTTTTGTTTTTTATCTCTTAGTAAACTTAGTACTTAGGCATAATAGTGGTGTTTGTCAAAGGATATGCACATTTTCTAGATATGAGTGTAGTTCCAAATTGCTCTCACTCACAATTCTACCAACAATGCCTCAATTTTCCACCTTCTTGACAACATTTATTATTTTACTTTTCTGTCATATTACCCAATCTGATAAGTGTAGGATGATATATCACTGTTGCTTTAATTTGCATTTCTTTACTCAATAGTAATTTAGAGTACTTTTTCCCCCCCACATCACTCTAGATAGCCCTGAAAATTAGCTGTTCATATCCTTTGTTGTTGTTATTCTTTCAATCATGTCTAATTCTTTGTGACTCTATTTGGAGTTTTTTTTTGTTTTGTTTTGTTTTGTTTTGTTTTGTTTTGTTTTTTGGCATTGAGTGATTTAGCATTTTCCATCTCCAGCTCATTTTACAGATGAGGAGCTGAGGCAAACAGGTCCATGACTTTGGACCTAGTGCTATATCCACTAGACCACACAGCTGTTTTCACGTCCTCTGGTCATTTATCAATTCAGGAATGACTTGTAATTATAAATTGGACTCAGTTCTATTTTTGAGAAACAGAGTCTTTATCAGACAAACTTGGCATAAATTTTCTTAATAGCAGTGATTACTGTGTATTTCCTTCCATCTTGTTTTTCTTCCTGTTTATCCTTCTCTCCCTCCTTCTCCCTCTCCTTCTCCTCCTCCTCCTCTTTCTTCTCCTCCTCCTCCTCCTCCTCCTCCTCCTCCTCCTCCTCCTCCTCCTCTTTCTTCTTCTTCTTCTTCTTCTTCTTCTTCTTCTTCTTCTTCTTCTTCTTCTTCTTCTTCTTCTTCTTCTTCTTCTTCTTCTTCTTCTTCTTCTTCTTCTTCTTCTTCTTCTTCTTCTTCTTCTTCTTCTTCTTCTATGCTTCTTCTATGTATTTTATAGCTAATCTTTTCCTATCTTCCTAATTTACTTATACTTATACTAATTTACTTTACATTTTTGTCTAAATCATCTCTCCAATTTTGGTTTTAATTTGGTGTGTATGATTTAAGATGCTGATCTATGCCTGATTTCTACCAAACTGTTTTCCCAAGAATTTTTGTCCAATGGTCTTGCCCCTAAAGCTTAGATCTTTAGTTTTTTATCAAATAATATATATATTAGTATAGTTACTTGCTACTTATTGTGTATTAAGTACCTAATCTATTCCCGTGATCCATCACTCAATTTCTTACACCAGTACTAGATCGAATTATGATCATCACTTTGTATTGTAGTTTAAATTTAGTCCTGTTGGGTTTCCTTTCTTCATATTCTATTCTTTTATTTGCAAAGAGAGAGATGAGACCAAAGAAATGAAAAAAGTATGAAAGATTAGGATGGAGACATAGTTGGAAAAATTACCAATCATAACTGAATGAGAAGAACTCATCTCTATCAGTCAAGGAAAACAAAGTGGATTTGAAAGCAGAATTCAACATTACTTTGTTACAAGAAACACACTTGAAAAACAAAGATTTACAATAAGAAGTGTGGGGGAAAAACTATTATAGTTTAGTGGAACTTGGAAAAATCAGGTGTAGCAATCATGATTTCAGATAAAACAACAATAAATAATAGAAATTATGGGGGGGGAAGAGAGATAGGAACCTCATACTTAATTCATGTGATAGCAAGACAGGGTAGACCTGGAAAGAAAGTTAATTTTATTGCAATACTGGAAAGAGAAAAGATAGTCCTTAGAGACCATCATTGTACTTTTGTATTTCATCATAATGCATATAGGGGATTAAGTCTGTTATTTGTTTATTTGCTTGCTTATGAAGGACTTATTAAATATTTGACTTGTGGGTGCTAATGATAGATTAGTGCTTTTAAGACTCTAAATAGAGAATGTTGACCAAGTGGGAGAAAATTGAAAGGAGTCAATCAGAGAGCTAGCTAATCATTGAACCTTTCAGAGATTGAGTATGGGGAGAAATGTGTATGATGAGGCATAGAAATGACCCAGAAAAATGGAATGACACCTGGTGCCAGGGGAGGCAGAAGGTACCAACAACCTCTGGAGAAGCAAGTGAGAGTAAAAGAAAGATCATTTTTAAAAAGTCACATATTTTAAATTAATCTTTATTTGTTGAAAAGATGAGTGTAAGAATATGAACACAATGGTAGCTTCTTTTTTTTTTCCTCTTTGATTCCCAATAGAAGTAGAAAGGGTTATTTGGGCATACATTAGCCTCCAGAAAGAAGCTGGGAGCCTTTTTTTTTGATCCCAGAAATTTCTAATTTGCATTGATCTGTTCTATTAATAAAATCAATTGTTACACTGTCAAGACAGTGGAATTGATCACTCAGAATCACAGATTTTTACATCATTTCCTGAAAGATTTTGTCATTTGCAAATAAATAAATGGAATTTCATAAACCAAACCTCAGCAATTCTTATTTTTACAAATTATCCATGGGTCTTATGTTGGAATTGTAGCATATGATCTATGTGGAGTTCTGGAGATAGTTGGTGGCACAGTGGAGATTAGGAAGACCCTGAATTTCCAATCTCAGATACTTACTAGTTGTATGATCATGGGCAAGTCATTTAACCTCTCTTTGCCTCAGTTTCCTCAGCTGTAAAATGGAGATAATAAAGTTGTGAGGATCAGGTGCAGTAATATTTGTAAAAAGCACTTAGCATGGGGCCTAGTATAAGGTAGGCATTATGTAAATTATTATTTCCTTCCTATATTAGACCTGCTGCAAAATGTCATCTGATGTTTATTCTTTTCAATATATTTTGTATGGGCACAAGAATTGCCTGTATGATTGTTGAGGACCAGAAGCTTATCATGAGGGTACTCATAGAAAAGGAAAGGACCTTTAAAATCATTTAATCTTAATTTAATTTAATCATTTAATTTAATTTAATGATTAAGAACATTAAGTCCTCATTTTAGAGATGAAAAATTAGAGAGCTGAAGTGACTTATTTACAATGACCCCAGAAGTAAATCTGAAAGGGTTTTCCTCTTTATAAGTGTAGGGAGTGCCCACACAGATTCCACACTGAAAGCAAATAAGAGGAACATGAGACTTTAAGCAGAGTACAACAGAGCCAGTTGGAACCAGCTCAGGAGATCCATTGTTAAATTTTCAGTGTGAATGTTTACATCTCAGAAATCAGCAAATGCTACCAATCAGGATTTGAACTTATTGTTTTGTTGGTTGTTTAGACTTAATAAAGTCACAAGAAAAGTTAATAATGCAATTTAGACATAAAAGTGTGTTGTGCGTACTTATTTTTTACTTTGAGATCCAAGCAGCATACAACTATGTACTTTCCAAATCATTTCCTTTAATTTTTCTAAACTGTTGGGTGGAGTAAGTACTTTTAGCTATCAAGGATAGGAATAACCACTCACCTATACTCTTCACTTTCCCACATCTCTACTCTCACACCTCTCTTTGGACAGGATAGTTTTGCCTAGTCATTCCTTTGGCTCCAACCCTCAAGGAAAGGTTTTACCTTTCAGTTTTTTGGGGGAAGAAACAAAGGAAAGGGGAAGTACCTAAAGTGATTACCTCAGACAGGGTAATTCCCAGCCTCCCTTACAAACTTTTCCATAGCACCAAAAACAGTTAAGGTCATTTTGACTAGGATGAATGTATGTATACTTTCTTTTTTTTGGCTTTTGGGAAGATATTTCTTTTTTTAATGGTTCAGTAGAGTCTCCCTTCTATACAGTTCTCAACTCCCTTTATTTCAGGAAAGTTCCTGGTATCTTTAAGAGAAATAAATAAAAAATTAAATGAAATAAATCCCTTCAGGATACTTTACCACTGATTTCTGTCTATTACTATTACCCAAGTTCATACACATAAGTCAGCAGTTCAATGGTTAACTATTTTATTTCAGAGGAACCATAAATCAGGAAGCAAAAAAAAAAAAAAAAATTCTTTAAGAAACTTAAATCTGGAAAGAAGAACATTACTCTCCTAAGACAGAATGAGAGTCAAAGTCCAGAAAAGTGTGAATTCCTTAAGTTTGCTCTCAACTATGTAATAGGCTTGAGCCACTCAATATCTTTTCTAGAAGACTTCTGGATGGTTTGGCTACAATCTTTGTCTTTGCTGCTCATTGTTTGCCCTCATGCCATATCGTTTGTGGTTGTGACCTTGTTGGTAGGAGGCAGCAGCAGCTTAAGGTGCAGGTAATCCTAGTACTGATTTGTTTAACGAGGCTTTAAAAATAGTTGAGGAAAGAAAAAAAAAAGTAAAAAGAAAAAGGGGACAGCTATATTAAAATGAAAAGAGAATTACAGAGAATAGCAAGGAGAGATAAGAAAGTGTTCTTAAATGAGCAATGCAAAGAAATAGAATAGAGAAAATTATAGATTCCAATTGTTTCATGCAAAAATAGGCATGATAAGAGACAAACATGTTAAGGGTTTAATGGAGGTAAAAGAGATTAAGAAGAGGTGGCAAGAATATACAAAAGAACTACCCAAAAGAGATTAACTGCTATAGTGTGATTACTGATCTAGACTCAGATATTCTATAGGATTAAGTTAAGTGGGCCTTAGGAAGCATTGCTGACAATAAGGTTAATGAAAGTGATGAAATTCCAGCTGAATTATTTAAAATCCTAAAAGATGACACTGTTAAAATGTTGTACTAAATATAACAGCAAATTTAGAAAACTCAACAATGGCCACTTGGATCGAGAAGATCTCTTTTTATCCAAATCCTAAAGAAGGGTAATGATAAGGAATGTTCAAATTACTGAACAATTACATTAATTTCTCATGCCAGTGAGGTTATGCTTAAGATTTCTCTAGTTGCACTTCTTTATCAATATTTGTACTGAGAATTACTAGAGAAACAGACTGGTTTTCCAAGAGGCAAAGAACTAGAGACCAAATTGCCAACATTTGCTGGATTATGGAGAAAGTATGGGTTTGAACTCTGGTCTTTGGGACTCCATATCCAGTGGTTTCTCTGTTGTAATTGTTCAGTTACATCTGATTCTTCATGGCCCCATTTGGGTTTGTTTATTTGGTTGTTGTTGTTTTTTTCACAAAGATACTGGAGTAACTTGCCATTTTCTTCAGCTCATTTTATAGAAAAGAAAACTGAGGCACACAGGATTAAGTGATTTGCTCAAAGTCACACAGCTAATAAGTGTCTGAATCTAGATTTGAACGCAGAAAGAGAAGTCTCCTTGACGCCAAGCTTGGCACTCTATCCACTATGTCACATACCTTCAATCTATCTATCATACTAATTAGCCATATCATTTGATGAGATTAGATTTGGGGAACCAAATGATGAGATTAGAGTTCCTGATGGTCAGGGAGTTAAATGATGAGGTTAGTGACAGGTTCAGGATTCAGGGAACTAAATGAAGAAGTTTTGCTCCTCTAAATCCCCTTTAGGATTGTTACAAGGTATAGAGTTGTAGGAACCCCTTCTGGCAGCACAGAGGTCCTTCATAAAGGAATTTACGAACCCAAAAAGAGCTAGACTAATAAAAAGAAGTTTATCATAGACATTAAGAAGTCAGCCTTTGCTGTGCATGAATAGAAAGGCTAAATTCCTTAGTGGCAAGGTCCCGACAAGAAGTAAAGTTTCTAGTAGAGAAATCCTGGCAAAGAGATATAAAGTCTTATTAGGGAAACAGGTGAGGATAATAAAGAGAGGGTAATGGGGAAAGAGAATATTATTCCAGCCGGCAGAGGTTGCTATGCCAGGAACGGCATATTAGGTCCTTTGCAAGGAATGAGTTCCAAGTTGGCTCTTTTTACCTACAAGCTGGGGGCAGTTCTTGATGGGGCTGGGTACAGCTTGAGCTGAATTGAATAGAAAATCTTCAACTGAATAGAGTTGGAATTCTTCAGCTCAGGACTCAACTAGCCCCACCTAGATAACAGAATAAAGCTGTTTGTCCTCGGGCAGTGTCTTTTACAGAGGCAGGATTCAAGGAGAAAGTCTCCTTGAAGGAGCTTCTCAAGTGCTCTACCTCATGGCTCATTCCCACAGTCAGAGAGAAAAGGAAAGAGTTTTGGGGCTCCCCTCATCATATTCAGAACAGGGAATAATAGAAATTCACCCAGAATAAAGCACTGAGTCAGTTGAACACAGCTAATTCTCCCACTTTGTTCATGCTGAGAATCTGAAACTTCAGGGAGGGATTGCCTCTTGTGTTAGGACTATTTTATACTCAGATGATAGGGATAACAATGACCCAGACTTTAGTCTTTTGAGCCACACTTATTCAAAGAACAGTTTTAATAGAGGAAAAACTAGATAAAAAGAAGTCAAACTTTTCATGATCTGTTATAGTATTAGGATTTTGCTTCTGCCAATAAATTTCTGACTTTCATATGTCCTTTTTGTTAACTTTTTCCTGGAGACATAAGAGATTGCTAGTTCAATTATTTTAACAATAGTTGTTGCTTTGCTAATGACTTTTCATTACCTTGTGGGTGGGACATTTTTTAGTAGCAGCCTTTGCTTTAGGAATTTCATTGCCAGATTCCTTCCTGTAGGCAGCAACCCTCTGAAAGACTTTGTTGTACAATCTCCATATCCTTGTACTTAACAAAATCCTTCCTTGTTTCCTTTCCCACATACTTCCTTTGAATTGGCCCTCCACCATTTAGAATAAAATTTGAAAATGTAAACAATTTAACAAAAAGTGGTAACTAATTCCTAAAAAAGGAACTGGAAATTCCCTATAGGATTTCTATATCTTATTTAGGATTGTTAGATATTATTTATATGAAGAGGAAGGACCAAATGTAGAGTTCAAAGAAGTGTGGACTAGAAGGGAGGAGTCCTGTCTCTTAGTGTTAGCTTTGCCAGTTATTGCCTATGTGACCTTGAACAAGTCCATTCACCTTTGTAAACCCCAGTTTCTTCTGTAAAGTGAGAGGTTTGGACGAAATGATCTCATGTCCTCTTGAATTCTAACAATCTATGAATACTTAATGCTCCACCTACTTTTGCTTGTGGATAGGCAAAAGGAAGAACAATAAACAGTAACCGTGAGGGTGGTAGGAAAGGGAGGGTTAGCTTAGGGTTATTTTATGACATAAATATCCTGTTCACAATGTTAGAAAAATATCCTGAGGCTCTGATGGGCTAGCAATGTGCTGAATGATCCATTGTAAGAATCTACCTGCCCCAAGCTGCTGCCTTATTTTCTACCTACACACTTTCAGTCACCCCCTACTTTGTCTTAGCAAAATACTTCCACCTCCTGTATCATTGTTCTTGCCAAACTAGGATTATCTCCCACTTTAACAGAAACCATATAAAAGTTTTGAACCTAAAAAAGAGATCTGCTAGTGAAGTCATTGCTAGTGATGTCACTGGCTCTCCTTTTTCCCCTTTCCTTTGAGCTTCCACTAGAGCCCTGGTTCTTAAATGCCTGCTTGGATTCCTGACTATTCAATAGAGGATTAAGTACATAAACAGTGAATAAAGCAAGAATGGACACCAATAGTCAGGATAGGGATGGGCAGGAGGCTAGAAGGTCAATAGAAGAATGAGACTAGAAAAGTCAATATCAGAACATCTGTCTAGCTGGACAGAGGAGGCTGTTGTACAGTCTTAGGCAGGAGTGAGCCAGATTATAGACCTCAGTGCTTTCTTCACATTCAGCTTTAACTCAGGCCCTCAGTCTAGAAGCATTGCTATCTCTATGTAATAGTGTTGAGGGGTATGACACCCTAACAGCGATGGGAGTCCCAAGATTAGGAAGTTAGCAAAGACTGGGATACAGTCTTGATTTTATTTAACTTTCTATGGCTTCGGGCTAGGGAGCGATTGAGGGGCTAATTTCCAAATTTTTCCCAAGTCAAGATCTCCAAATGAATTGAAGGTGAGGATTATTGTGGGAGTGGGAAACGGAAAAGGATGGGGAAGGGTTGAGATTCAGGTGGGGATCATTTTAGGAATTTCCCCAGGCCACTTTGCACAAAGATCAGGGGGACACAGAGTCCTATTACATCAGTAGCCTGGTCGAAGAGACTGATGTCCACTATTGGAAATGGTAAAGCCTTCCCCCACTCAAATTAAGTTCCCACAACACTTCACATTCATGGTCCTGCCCAATTACCCTACAAAATAAAACAAAACAAAGCAATATCTGCTTCAGTCCCCATTGTTTTACTTTCACAAACACTTGCCCAGTTGTTCACCCCTACAATTCTATCAGAGAGTGATGACTACTTGTTATATTATAATAAGAATTGTTTTTAGGATAGGACACTGAAGTCCTTTCCAATCCTAAATTAGATATTTCTGTCATCTGAATATGGTCTCTAACATGAACAGCTTTTGTGGTTTCCTTGATTTTTAAGTTTTGCCCTTAAAGCTCTAGAATGTGATCCCATAAGAAACTGATTTTCTTTGGAAGACTTTTGCCACCTATGTCTTTCAGAGGGTTGCTGCCTACAGGAAGGAATCTGGCAATGAAATTCCTAAAGCAAAGGCTGCTACTAAAAAATGTCCCACCCACAAGGTAATGAAAAGTCATTAGCAAAGCAACAACTATTGTTAAAATAATTGAACTAGCAATCTCTTATGTCTCCAGGAAAAAGTTAACAAAAAGGACATATGAAAGTCAGAAATTTATTGGCAGAAGCAAAATCCTAATACTATAACAGATCAAGACTTAACCACCTATTTTCATTCCTATTGACAGTAGCAGACAGAATGTAGTCAAGTATCATGTTTCTATGAATGCAAATTCTGGAGCTACACAAAGGAGTTTAAGACCCAAGTCACCACTAGGAACCCTCTAGTAGTTGGGAAAGGGGACAACAAAAATAAAACATTGAAATGGGCTGAGGACTTTGGTCTCCATCTACTGTATGTAGATGCCCATTTTTTCCTTTTTATCTATTAAAATTTTGCTGCCATCACTGTTTCCTCTTCCATTTCCCTACCAGTAGCACTGCTCTACCAGTAGTAGCTCTAGGACCTATTTTATGGCAAAGTGTCAGAGTGCTGAGTTCATTGAGAAGAATTTGTCACACCAAATAATTGTCCGGCCTAGTGTGATGGTGTACACCTGTAATTCGTGCAACAAGGGAGTCTGAGACTTGTCAATCTCCTACCTTGGTACTTCAGAGGAGCAGTAAAGTTAGCTAAGATGGTAACAACATCAAATTTGGCATTAATATGGGGAGGAGCTGTTTTCAGAACCAGGCTGCTGAAGAAGAGATTACCAGGCTAACCAAGATTTAAATGAAATAGATCAGAACTTCCTTGCCAAACAGAGTGGGATTGAACCTTTAGTATATGCAACCTGGTAAAATAGGGAGACCCAATCTTGAAAAGGGATGTGGGGGGGAAACATGATTATCATGATTCAAATGAAGTAAAATTAACAAGTATTGATTAAGTGCTCATTAAATATCAAGCATCTTGCTTAACATAGGAAGCATAAATATAAACAAAGGAAAAACAGCCCCTACCTGCAAGGAATTTACAATCTAATAAAGGCAGACAACACATAAAAAAGAGGCTGAAGAGTTGACGATTAGAGGAGTTGAAAAAGAAGTCAGAAAGAAAAGCAGAGCCCAGAAGAAAGGAAGGATCAAACATGGTCAGCCATGATTTCTGGAATTGACAAATCATAGAAAGGTATTGCAAAGGCAGTGTTATCATTAGAATACCTAACATTAGCTTTGATTAAACTGAATTTGAAGGAGACCTGGTAGTGACTTTTAGGGACAGAGAGAGGATCCACACTCACTTTGATAGAAATATATTACTTTGTATAAATGTGGTTATATTTTAGTTATATAGTTAGAACAGACTAAGGATAAAAACAATGTTAAATCATATTTTGATTTAATGTAGAAATTTATTTATCCTAAATCTTTCTATCTCTTTAGGATAGTCTGGAATTTTACTACTTTAATTTATCATTCTCACATCCATTGTTAAGAGAACACTTTGTCCTTCCCTTCTTACTTTGAGTGATCTAAAGAACTAGACCCAGTTCACCATTAGTTACTCTCTAGCATTGGGGAAGAGGAAGGAAGTGTCATAAATGAGTGACATGTTTTTGATCTCAGCAGGATGCGGATGCTTCTCTTTGTGCATTCATAGTCTTGGCTAACTAGACAAACAAGCCTGCAATAGTAGCAGTGTATTTACTTCTTTGTTGTTTCATTCAAAATGGTGCCAACAATAGTTCTAGCAGCTGAAAGAGCCAGTAGGTGCCAACAAAAGACAGAATAATTAAGGGAACGAGAAAACTAGAGTTTGAGACCATATCATACATAGCACCACTTAACCCTGCCAGCAAGTTAATGAATGAAAATGAAAAAAACATTTCCCACCGTGCTAAGTTCTAGGGATACAAATAGAAAATGCTGGACAGACTAGCGAGTCTCAAGGAATGATACTCTAAAGGTTTGGGGGCTGGAGGTGGGGAGACAACACATGGAAGAAAGTTCAACTTCAGGGCAGATGGAAAGTTCCAAAAGTCCTAAGGATTTTGCAATGGGGCAAATGACAAAATCCAAAAATCCAAAGATCTCTTGATTAGTTAAGGTGGCAGTGCCCAGGGGCACAGGGCATAGAAACAAGGCAGATGGTAAGGCAAAGGGCCTGATCTTTCTTCATATCATCAGAAAGAATGGAGTTAATAACCTGCATCTCACTCAAATTCTCTGAGCAGTCAAGTAGCCCAAGGCAAAAAGGAAGGTCAAGGGGTAAGGTACCTTTGATGGTGGTAGTGGTCTTATAGTCTGGCCATCCTATGGGGGAAGATGAAGCTCTGGGACAGATCAGGTTGCAGGAGGGAGAGAAAAGCAGGTTTCATACTGCCCCCCAGCCCCTGGAATAGCAGCTCTTTCTCTGTCATATTGTCCTGCTCAGGTTCTGGGCATGAATCTGCAAGAGCAGGAAGAGGATGGGAGAAGATAATGGAGCTGAGAGCTCCTGCTAGAAGGTGCTTTTCCCTTATTGAGTCATCTTAAATAAGTTCACCTTTCTTCATTAAAGAAAAAAAAGGAACAGATATGTTGTTTTTATTTTTATATCATCTCCATTTCCTGATATATACCTTCCCTTTTGCTTTCCAGAGATACATTCTGTATTTATTTTTTTAAAAAAGAAAAAAAGGAGGGGAATTGAGCAAATCTTTACATTTTAAAAAGATGTAATATTATATGCAGTGTTCCACAACCAAAGAATAAGAGAGAATGCCTTATCATATCTTTTCTTTTAGGCTATGCTTGGACATTACAATTTTGTAGCATTTAGTTTTATTTCAGTTATTATTGTTCTTTGTTTGATAAAAATTGTTTTTAATTATGCATTAGAAAATCATTTGCAGACACAGCTGTTTCCCTGTATAAATAAGGTCATAGAGATTGTAAAAGAATCAATAAACCCAGTTTATATAGCTTATTCTTTTTAATATACATTAAATTTAATGTTGTAGTAGCAACATTGCCTTACTTGTCTCTATCCCTTTCTTGATTTTATTTCTCCAATCTCCTTTGTGTTTTTAAAAAAAATTCCACTCTTCCCATTTTTCCCAACACTATTGCAATGCCCCCTTCCCCAATCCTCCCCTCTTCCAAATAAAAGCTGGTTTCTGTGACAAGAATATAATCAAACAAAACAGATTTGGTTTTTAGTGATTATGTATAGAAATGTATGTCTTGTTATGCATGTATATGTGTGTGTGTATGTAGATCAGTTTTCCTGAGTCATTTCATTGATCAGTTTAAACATATTTCAGTGTCTTTCCCTTGTAATATTTTTGATTATTGTATAATAGTTCTGGTTCTGCTCATTTCACTCTGCATCAATTCATTCAACTCTTCCCAGATTTCTTTGAAATTTTCTTATGTCAGTCAATACTTACATGCCTACAATGTGTCCATAAGAATTATACCTTGAAGATAACTGGTAATTTAAGACTCTTCTTCAGAATTTAGTTTACCTACAAAGCAGTCTGGACAAATTGGATAATTTTTTTTTGGGGGGGGGGAACGAAAGGTTATTGAGAGGTTCTACTTACATAAATTCAGTCAACTTGTTTATGTTTGGGGTCATCATCACTCAACAGCCTCAGGAATGTCTTCCTGAAAGGAGGGTCTTACCAACTTTAAGGAAAACATATCTGTATAAACTGTTTAGTTTCTAATGGATTTTTGGAAGTTCCAATGCCCCTATACCAGCAGTATAATAATTGTATATGGACAGGGCCAGCCATTGAGATCTCAAAGGGAAATGATGCAATCCACTGTGGATTCCTGAAATTTCAGGATTGTTTGACAACTTTCCTAAGGGAACTGTTTTAAATATTGTCTGTGTCTTAATTTGAGATCTGAAAAAACTAACTACAATTTTACCATAAAGATTTTGTAGTGATTGTTTGCTTTTATGTACTCACTTGAAAAGACAATGCTAACACTTCCAGGAGCCCAGAAACATTTCTGGAATTGAGAATTGAACAATTATGCCAACTGTTCCATCAGTTTCTACTCTCACCCTTAAACTATGAATTGAGAACTGAACTTCTTTCTCTGTAGCTTCCAGTGAGAGGCTGGTGAAGAGCCTAGAGTTCAGATCCCAGGAACATTTCCCAAACCACTGAATTAAGAACTGCCTCTGGTGAGTGGGAAATAGAGCACCCATTGTGGTCTAGAAAAATCTGGATTTGTTGGTTTTTAGTGTTGTTTTATATCTTCCCCCCAGTGTAATAAAGCAGAATTGGGCTCTTACAAAAGCATTTCCCATGGTACCTCCAGGAACACAGGAGGGCAGCGGAGGCACATGCCTTCAGCAGCTCTCTGCCTTGCCATGGCTCACTGGCATCAGGCCCTGGTAGTGGCAGCCCAAGCGTGCTCAGGCTGACAGCAATACGTCTCTCAGCCTAGGGAAGAAGAACTCAGGCCCTATTTCTGTCAGTTGTCATCTCCTGGCACCAGGTGCAGTAGTTGACCCCAGCAGAATGGACAAAAGATACAAGACCCTGTGTCAGCCAGTGGTCAAAGGCAGCAAGTGGGCAGGCAGCATAGACATGGGCCTTGGTATCCTGGCAGGGGATCAGCTGGCTCAGTTACAGACCCCATGAGCAGCAGATAGTGGAGTACTCCCAACAGTGATGGTAGCAGAGTGGATATTGGAATTTCTGGGAGGGGGTTGGCTTTATAGTGACGAGGGAGAAGGGAAAGTGTCTAATCAGCCCAAAGAATGAAGAGGTAGTCACAGGGGCTCCTAACAGGGGGGAGTCAGTGTGGGGCAGTCTTCTGAACTGTGACAAAGAACACTGATTGTGCAGGAAGTACCACCATTTTTATAGACCCAGTGTTCCTGGAGCTACTGCTGCTTACTGTCACCTTTATACATCGAGAAACCCACTATGAAAGGAAAAGATTAGGTCTCACTTACCACATGAGCCTTTTCATTTAGACTCAAGAAATAATAATTTTCTGGTAATCTCCAGATTGGATTCTTTCTTTCTCTTTCTTTCTTTCTTTCTTTCTTCTTTCTTTCTTTCTTCTTCTTTCTTTTCTTTCCTTTCTTTCTTTCTTTCTTTCTTTCTTTCTTTCTTTTCTTTCTTTCTTTCTTTCTTTCTTTCTCTCTTTCTTTCTCTCTCTTTCTTTCTTTCTTTCTTTCTTTCTCTCTCTCTTTCTTTCTCCTCTTTCTTTCTCTCTCTCTTTCTTTCTCTCTCTCTTTCTTTCTCTCTTTCTTTCTCTCTTTCTCTCTTTCTTTCTTTCTTTCTTTCTTTCTTCTCTTCTCTCTTTCTCTCTTTCTCTCTTTCTTTCTTTCTTTCTTTCTTTCTCTCTTTCTCTCTTTCTTTCTCTCTTTCTCTCTTTCTTTCTTCTCTCTCTCTCTCTCTTTCTTTCTTTCTTTCTTTCTTTCTTTCTTTTTTTCTTTCTTTCTTTCTTTCTTTCTTTCTTTCTTTCTTTCTTTCTTTCTTTCTTTCTTTCTTTCTTTCTTTCTTTTATAGCTTTTTATTTACAAGATATATGCATGGGTAATTTTTCAGTATTGACAATTGCAAAACCTTTTGTTCCAATTTTTCCCCTCCCTTCCCCCACCCCCTCCCCCAGATGGCAGGTAGGCCAATACATGTTAAATATGTTAAAGTATAAGTTAAATACAATATATGTATACATGATTGGACCATTTCTTTAGAGAATTTGTTTTTTTATGTTTTGTTTTGCTTTTGTTATGCTTCTCTTTTCGTTTTATTTTCTTCTTTCTTCAGTGCTTTCTCTGTCAAAGAGATGGCAACTCCCTCAGGTTGATTAATAACAGTCCTCAAATGATTTCAGTGATGGTGGATCTCTAGAACCTTAAGGACCTTAACACCTAGGAGTGAGGAGGTCATGGCAATATCCTAATCCCTCCCCTCCATACAAAACATGCCAGTTTTTTCCTGAAAAGGAAATGAAATCAGTGCAGCTAGGTGGCGCAGTAGATAGAGCACCAGCCCTGAAGTCTGGAGGACCTGAGTTCAAATGTGGTCTCAGACACTTAACACTTCCTAGCTGTGTGACCCCCGGGCAAGTCACTTAATCGGAATTGCCTCAGAGGGAAAAAGGTGCGATGAAATCTTGGTTAATTCAGAGGAATGAAGACTGTTTATATCATTTTTTCATTTTCTGAGTGCAAAAGCAGCAGCTATAAGGAGCTTCAGGGTGCTCTGGCTATTTCATCTATAGATCATGATCAGTATGTATGGGAAGGAAGAGTACTTTATTCAGCTTATTTTTTTAGTTGCATGCGAAATTTGTTAATTTGTACTTTATCTCCTTTGCAAAACTGAGAGCATTTAGAAACACAATTTACCTGAATGTATTTCTTACATCTTTCTTCCTGCCATCTGTTCTTCAGTAACATTGATCTCCTGGCTATTTTATGAACGAGATATTCTATCTCATGGCTCTAGGAATTTTCTCTGATTGCTTTCCCCTGTGCCATAACATGAGTGCACATATACATTCATATATACACATATATGTATGCATGTATATAGGTAAGACAGAGCCTAGATTGTAGTAGATACTATATAAATGTTTAGTGTATTTTCCCAAAACATTTCTATTTATCTTCAATATAGCTTGTCTTGTACATTGTCTCCTCCATTAGAATATAAGCAACGTAAGGTCAGAGATTGTCCTTGGCCTCTTTTTGTGTCTCCAGTGGTTAGCACAGTATTTGTCACATAGTAGATACTTAATAAATGTTTATTTATTAATCGCTTTGGATACATCCAAATGTTTTGGTATTATGTCTTATTGTTGTAGTTTTTTCTAGCAAAAGTATTATTTCTATGATTTTTTTCTTCTTTCTACTGAATCTTTAGGATTAAATTATTTAGTCCTTTTCAAAGTTTGAATCCTTTTCTAGAAGCCTTTTATTGATTACAATTTTATTACATTTCAGTAATTAAAGTATGCCTTTAATATTTCTGCTTGTTAGCATGTGTTTATAAAGGTTTTTTTTTTTTTTAAATCTCATGTACTTAGCTTATGTAAAGGCATCATTCATACTTTAGACATATGCAAGTCTTATTCAGGAATTATCAGAAACTATTATAATCACCTTTATTAAAATTTTAGGCAGGCCCTTGATTTTTTTCTTATTTATATTTTGGTTTGATTTATGTTGTCTAAAAGGTACATACTGAGTTTCCCCAACTATAATAGCTTTGCTTTCTATTTTTTGTTTAATTTGATTAATTTTTTTTTCAAATATTTAATATTATACTAATCATTACATTACTTTCATTATATTGCCAATCAATCAATATATATATATATATATATATATATATATATATATATATATATATGTATATACATTAGTTGTTGATATTATTTCATCATTTATGGTTGGAACTATCCATTATCTATGGATATTTTCCAATTTACTATTGTCTTAACTAAAATCATTATTGCTCCCCTGCTTTTTAAAAAATTGTCTGAGCCAATCAAATCTATTCTCATTTTAACTCTATGCAAATCTTTGTATTTCAAGTATATTTCTTATTAATATAACATTGAATTTTATCTTCTAAATAATTTATTATGCTTTTTCCCTTTTATGGATAAGTTCATTTCAATCACATTTACTATTAAAATTTTTAATTACGCAATTTCCACCATTATATCCTCCTAATTTTTTCTCTTTCTCTCCAAATCAACTTTTTAAAAAGGAGTTGGGACTGGAAAAAGGGAGGGAATCTGACCAAAATTAAAAATCTATAAAGTGGTCTATTCTTATTCCTCTTCTCTCTTTACCAAACCTAGATCCCAGAATCTATTTCTTATGCCTTTTTTCTTATTAATCACACTTTATATTCAGCTCTCCTAAAATGAGGTTTGTTTTGCTTGCAATTATTCTTTATCACCTCCTTCTTCTTTCTGTGTGTATGTTTGTTTGCCTGTCTGTCTATAATATATATGTAGGAATTCATTTTTTTCCCCCACTTTGGGACATTGAAAAGTGAAGTCATAAGATAATCACCTTTTCTGATTCCTACTTCCATGTTATGTACTCTTCTCCTATACTCCATTTAAATGAAATAGGAAAATCCGCATCATTTCTAACTCATTTCTTCTTTAGTGTATTCCTTTTGTCTCCTTTTCTTTTCTCTACTAAAATCAATTAAACAAAACAAAAATACATCTTGACTCTGTATCTTAACATTTAAGTCTGCCTATGATCCTTGAAGTACTGAAATTCCCAAGGGACAATTTTTTTCTCTTCTCCCTCATTAGATTCATTGTAAACAAAGTAAGCCCTTTTCAATTGCTCAGAAACATTTCTAGATTTCTTTTGATGCTTGTGTTTGTATTTCAATGTTTAACACTTATCACTTTCAGATTCTCTACTCCATTAAAGATTCACTTTAGACTCAGTTTTTCAGGGCAGTTAATTCTTAGTCATAAACCCCATCTTTTGCATTTTGTAGCATCACATTTAAAGTTTTTAATTCCTTTGTAGTAGTTGCTGTCAAATCTTGTGTGATCCTGACTGTAACAGTTCCTTTATATTGAACTCTTTGTTGCTACTTGCAGTGCTTTGGAGTTTGGCAGTGACTTTTCTGGCTATCTTAGATTTATTGGGTGGGAGTATTTTAAGGTGGTGATTAGTAGATTTGTTCTATTTTAATTTTCTCTAACAAAATATTCTGGAATAAATACTCCTCTGGCAAAACTCAATCACTTAACTTTCACTTAACTTTTCACTTTATTTTTATTGAAATTAAAACTGTCCTAGAAAGTTCAGTGTCACTTTAACCATAAAAGTAAAACGAGCCTTAGAATAATGAGTGATTTTCTTTCAGTAGAAAGGCAACATGGCATATTAGAATAGATACCCTGACAGAGTCAGGAAAAGCGTTTTTTTTTTTTTTTTTTTTTAAGTTATGTGAATCTGGATAATATTCAGTGGTCAACTGCCTACTATATATCAGATATTATTATAAGTAGTGTGGATACAAATACAAAAAAAATAAATTTAGTTCCTGCCTTCAAGGAGCATCAAGGTGGGGGAGACAACTCTCAAAAGAAGGTTGAAAAGAGAGAGAGGATATGGTAGAAAAGTCAAAGAGATCCAAAATGAGTGCAATCAGGTAGAATACAGTTTGAAATAGGTGATGAAAAACATTAACCAAAAATTAAATTAATGAAAAAATGAAACTATATGAGACAACATGAAATATTAAAACAAAGTTAAAGGATAAAAAAGTATCTGAAATGTAAAATGTCTAATATAAAAAACAAATAATATGGGAAACAATTCAAAGAGAGATCATTTAAAATTTATTAGATTTACTGAAAACCATAACCAAATAAACAATTGGGACACTATATTTAATTTTTTTTTTCACATTTTACAGAGAGGTTAAATGATTTGTCCAGGGTTTTTTGATTCCAAATCTATTACCATTTTTATTACAACACACTGTCTCCTTGATCATCTAAATTTCTTTCCTAAAGTTCCTAATTCTTTTTTGAACAATACCTCAAGAAAATGAGCTCATTTTCAAAGGTAGTATAGTGAACATAATTGATGAAAAAAGATTATGTCCTTCCAAGCTCAAGTTACTATTTAACTGAGATTTATTTTGATATATTTGTGTTGTCACAGATCCCCAAAAATATAATATCCATTTTCCCACAAAATCACAGAAACTCGGAGACATCTATACAACCTATATCTGAGGAGTCATTCGTTCTCCAACTTCTCTTAGATGTATCCCCAAACAATGTTTTGTCCAGTTCATCATAGACAATGCTCACATAATGGAATAATGCCAATGAATACCACCAATAGGAAGAAAGGAGTCATTGTCTTTGAAATGCTGCTGAATACAATTGGTCAGTGTGACTAAATTGCTTCTAAGAGCCAAAAAACCATTCAGTGTGGTAGAGACTTAAAAGTTTACTTAGCACTGTTGTGTTGATTGGCTTGACATGAAGGACATCATAGTTACTGTCACTCCTTTTTGTTCTGGTACCATGAGAAGGCAAGATACATCAGATCAATGCAGACACATCAATACTCCATGTATTAGAAATGCTTTAGTGCAGAAGGTGCTAACAACAAAAGCAGTGAAATCATTAGTGTGCATGTAATGGACTGAAGATATGAATGTTTTCATTATGTCCTGGAATTATGTTAAAATCAAACTGGACATGGATCTTATAATTTATAATTATGATCGTCATAATAATTTTTATCGATGGTACCATATACTCAAGAGGCAATTCTGAGAAATAGTTTCATCTCTAAACCTAGATTAGATAAAATAAGAACTAAATGATATCTGAAGAGGAAAATAACGAAAGAACTTGAGGTCATTGAAAATCTTCACTTAACACAAACTCCAGAAATGAAATGGTGATTAAAAACAATTTCAATGTTGCAAATGATTTTGAAGAAGAGATTAACATTTTGAAAAATTTCTCTTTGAGTTTGATGGCAGTAATATACCAAATCAAAGTAATTCAAAACAGCTATAAATATATAATAAACAAAGAGATTCTCCTACAATATTTGACAGAAAGTGTTTAAAAAATTTCAGGTTCATGCATAATAGTATATATAGTGACCATTGCAATGGTATGAGCCATAGGAAGAAGTGGAGAACTGCAGGCACCAAACAACATTATGGCAGGAGCTACTTGGTGAAGCTATTGAATATCTTTTGAAAGGCCTTGGTAGATTACATCAATATCTAATTGGAACATGCAGTAAAAAACTTTATCCAAGTAAAAGTGACAAAAATAATCACAAAAAGGAATGTAGAAAACAAAATATATACTGGAAATTTTAGATTCCCTTAATCATCAATTGGAAACCAAAGATTCAAAGCATCACAAAGACCAAAATAAACAATTTGACATCAACCAGAAACTTTATTATAGAAACTTAAGAGCAAATCAAAGAAGAGAATCTCTGAAGAAAGAAGAGGTGAAAATTTTCTGTTCATCTACATTGCAAGATAAAGGCAAATTAAATCAAATATAAAATTGAAAGCTTGGGACACCATTAATATAATGAACAATGGAACCATTACATAAAGGGAAATTCTAGCTTCTTTCCAAAACTAGAACATGTCAGGGCTGAAAAGGATACATAATTATTGGCTCAAGTACTTACTTTGCCAGCTTCCTCTCAGAGGCAAGCCTAAACCCAACTTTTTTTATTTTTCTTTTTGTTTTTTAACAGCATCCTAAATCTATTAGGAAAAGATTGGAACATCAGTAATCCCTATAGATATAGGTTAATTATGTGTTTGTATACTTCATACAATGCATTCAGAGCTTGTATTATTAAAAAAAAAACACTCTAGACACTTAGAAGAAAACAAAGAACTAAAGAGTAAAAACATGTGCCAAACAATCCCTAGAACATAAAGAACAATTTATTTATTTGATATTTATCATATGTATGTATGTATGTGTAAATGTATAATATGAACATAGTGAAAATCCTTGAAATATTTAGCATTCACTCAATAATTGATTTTTATTTTAAGTATTTCATCAGCACAATAACATTAAAGAAAATTATGTAAAATGTACCATTTTTCATGTAGAAAGTATATGACTTTTGTCATTTTGCTTTGTCTTAAACACATTATCATTTCAGGTTTTTGATTTTGTGTCCTGGTGACTTAGAATGGTATGTGGCATATAGTAAGTACTTAATGAATGTATGTTGATTTATTGATTATTTTAAAATAGAAATTAGTATATTTAACAATATCTTAATAATCACATCAAACTATAAGGCTTTATTAATCTCTTAGAATTTTTCTGCAATCATAGAAAAAATGTTTTTTGGATTCAATAAACATAGAATTCTTAATGTATAAGAAAGGTAAGGATGGAATGTTCCAAATTTGAATTTGGAGTTCAAATTGAACCAAAGAATGAAAACAATATTTTCTTTTTATTGGTGCTTTTCATGTTAAGCAATGAAAGTCTTAAGGAAAAAGTTGCTGCTATGCATATTAATATTGGTATACTGAAATCACAGAATGATGAATATTTCCTCATCAAAAAGGAGGACTAGGATTCATAAGAATTCTCAGAGTACATGATAATATAAAAGCTAAAAAAGCTAAAAAGCAAAAAAAAAAAGTTAAAAAAAGTTAAAGTTAAAAGCTCATAGAAATACTTTTGCAACAAATTAGCATCACTTCAGCAATAAAGGTTGATAATAGTTATACTCCAGTGGATTTGTCAAAATTAACTGACTTTACTTCTAGGTGGAGTACAAGAACGGAATCTACAAGTACTTCACAATATAGATAACATAGAGTTTATTATATGCCAGGCACTATGCTAAGCACTTTAAATTATTACCTCATTCAATCCTCACAACAACTGGGAGGTAGATTTAATTATTATCCCTATTTTGCAGATAAAGAAACTAAGAAAAACACAAGTTTAATGACTTGCCCAGTTTCACACAGGTAGAAAGCATCTGAGACTGGATTTGAATTCATATCTTCTTGATTGGTAAGGCTCATCCATTGTACCACCTTACTGCCAACTGTACCACTTGTCTACCTTGGTAGTTCAGTGGATAAACAAATAAAATTATTTTAAGAAAAAAAGAATCAAACAAATGATTGAATGATGTGGTTTTCTTTATTGAACTGGAAGGAGTTATGATTGAAATTTAGGAAACTCATAGCCACCAGAAATTATAGATGGCCTATCCTTAAGGAGCCCAAACTTGTTTATCAATGCAGACTATGCAAGGGCATGGTAGAACTGTTTAAGAAGCAAAGATTTAGAATGTACCAAATATTTAAAACAAAATAACCTGATCAGTAGATGTTCCCTATCTTTCACACACTGTTAAGTGAAAATTCCTTGTTTGACCTCAGATATCCTTCAAAAGACTACAGATAAACCATTGTGAAATTGGACTATAATCTCAGAACTAATGAAGAATTAATCTCATGGGATAACACTTATCCATAAAAACTTTTAAATAATGTTTTCAATAGATGTTGCCATATTAAATATGTCATAATCTTTAACTCTGTGGAGAGAAAAACTTCCAAAATCTAGATATCTAGCAGAATAACTCAGAATCATATGGAACAAGAAGAGATACCTGCCTGGTCCAAGATTTGTTCCAAAAATGCTTTCAATAATCAATTTATATTCTAATATTTCACACAATTATTTTATTTTAGAGAAATTTTATCTATCGGTGAAACTGTTCACTGAATATTACTATCTAAAATTAATATCAGAATAGCAACTTACACTAGAACTGCTTTTATCTGTATTATATTGAAAAAAAAGATAAGAATGAGATAAAAAACAGAATGATACAGGGTTAGAAACTGGATCTTGAGAGCCCTGGATACAGAAATTTCTTCTACTTATACCAGCTATCATCTTCGCAACTTAATCTTAGTTGGCTAGAAAAATAAGAAGTTAAAATGACTTGCCTAAGATAATACACTACAGCTTGTATAAGTCAGAAGAGGATTTGAATCCACATCTTGCTGGATTTGACTCTAGTTCTCACCAATAACAATGATAACAAATAATGAAAATAGCAACTTCTTAGTTCCCTCAATTTTCTTTCTGTTTCCACTTAGGGATTAGAATAAGAGAAATGTATCTCATGAAACAGGAATTTAATAACAGAGCCCATGAGTTTATTTCTTTGGGGCAATGTAGTTTGTGCTTTTAAAAAATAAAAAGACTTACTAATAGTTCGAGGAAGACAAATTAATACACAGAAGACAAACTGTTTAGTCAGAAAATGTCAGTTTTCTGGCATTAGGAACAGTTGGTTCCTAAGGATATATCATACTGATGCATATTGTGAAGGACAATTTCTTAAAAGTGAGCTCAAGGCAGATTTCATCTGGGTAGAATTAGGGACAATGGGGGAATTTTTTTTTTCCTGAGATGTATTTCCTAAGACTCAAGGCTGACTTCACTGAAGAGAATATACAAAAAAGTTTTGAAGAAAAGCTTATTATAATGGGAGATATACTTTAGTATATTCTTTAGAATGGGATAGGAAGTGGACATAATTTTGCAAGATCAAAAAAAAAAAAACAAACAAACCCAACAACTTTAGCAGAACACTTATTCATGTTTTAAGAAGAAAAGATAAATCTTGGCTCATTCTTTAATAATCTCATAATACAAAGCGTCAATAAAAATGTCCATTTATTCCTTAAGCCTAATTTGTTTTTAATTTTGTGGTGGCATAGATCTAAATTCCCTAATTCTCTGTATCTCTATCTAGGAACAAATAATTCAATCTATTTTTGAATTAAAACTATTTATGCTAGTTGTTTGGACTACCCTTTCTCTTTCAATCATCATCCAAGAAATTTGTCTTTTTCTCATCTTGAAGGAAAACATTTTCTCTTTTAATTTTGTTGTCTCTATCAAATGGGAAAATCTGTGTTCTCCTTGATTTTATTAGTCTTTAGCAGTAGAAATATGCTGCTAAATGTTTTAACAACTGGTTCCCTTAAAAAATACTAGCATGACACAGTTTTAAATTTAATCTGCATGATTAAGATTTTCTCCATCACTTTCTTTAGTCTAGACAATCAACAAAACAATAAATTAAATCCTATTTGGTAGTCTTTGCAAATTTCTGAGGTGTAAATGTTCACACTGAAAATTAAACAGATGATTCTTGTCAGCCAGTTTGAGCTGGCTCAAGCACACCCCTATTTTGAGCTGAATTTCTACCCCACGGGAGAGAAAAATTAGCAAGAGGGAAGGAATGGGAAAAACAAGACAGAAACAAAACTTAGAAAATTAAAACAAAGAAGTGGAATAAAATTGTGTTTCAGTTGATTTTTTTAAAAGTGTAACTGGTTTCTGACAAGGTAGCAATAAAAATAGATACTGTCTAGAGAGTCACACAAGAAAATTGCATTATGCCTAAAGGCAACATGCATAATGCAATACCACACCATTAAACATAAATGTACTAATTGACAGTGTCTAAGAACTGAAATAAAATGTTCAAAGACTTTGATAGTGAGATAATGACGTAGATGACTACCGTTCCTCTTTTAAAGTTTAACAATAATAATAGGAAGAAAATTGTAGATTTGAATATATAAAGAAAATAGATTTGTTGTATTTATACTGATTTCTGAATGAGAATATAGCTATTTTCATTATCTTATGACAATTTTATAAATATTGGTCATTCAGAATTATCAAATGCCTTTTATAGACAATAATTCAATAAAAATAATAAAGTAGTTGTGAATAAAAAGCAAAATAAATATGAATAAAAGATAAAGATCAAAATGGAGACTAATGGCTTCCTAAATAACGAGTAGGTCATAGAATAAATTATAGAATTAAAAATATCATTTTAAAACATAATCATAATAGTGAGACAACATAAGGTATGTTCAGGGAAGCCTAGTACCTTTGGGGTGAGGGCTACAAAGCCTTTACAAGGCTGCTTTCCACTTTTATTATTTACCTGATCCACCCAACTCTCACCTGTGGCTCCAAAAAATTGCCACACTCTAGTAAATCATTTTGGCAGATAGGTTAAATCAGGTTAAGGGTAACCAAGGGGTCTCAGAGTTTGGCTGGACACTGAAGACACCAAGATCATCCGCCACATCTTGAATTATCACCAGTCAAATTGACTCTGTCCTGCCACTGGACAGTGATGAGACTGGAAGAGAGAATGAGGTTGACAACTTCCTGCAGCTCTGCCTCACTTAAATAAAATTTACACATGAATCAAAAGACATCATTATAATATTTAACCATTTCTATTTATCTCACAGTCCTGTGGAGACGGGCAAGTGACTAAGTAGTAGGTGTGGATACACTGGGAGCTATAGTCATAACCCTGCACACAGGTGGTCCAAGCCACAGCATCATCTTCTCAATAGCAGTAGCAGTAGGATTCAGCAGTTCCCTGGGTGTCTGAGCAGCCTTTTAAGGATCACACTGTTCACCTCCTAGTGTGAGGAAGGTACTAGAAAAGGTGCTGTAAAAATTGTCTGCTTACCCAATCCTGGCCTGATTACCACAGTAGGCAGGGATCCCACCCTGCAGTCAGAATGCTAAAAAATGTACAAAAACTTATGCAAAGCTAATTCCACTCACTATCAATACATGGAATGAGTACACATTCATAGACAACACAAAATCTAGTAGATCTGAAAGACAACTCTTATTTTATCAACAAGTATCACATACAAATAGCAGCCCTCCAAATGAAGTTTAGTTTATTGAAGTTGGAGCGGCACATGTGTTTTTCTGGAGTGGACGCAGTGAAAAGGAGCACTGTGAAACTGGTGTAGATTTTGAAATAAAAACTAATCTAGTAAACAAGCTAATATGTCTTCCAAAAGGTGTAAACAACAGGCTCTTGACAATGTAATTGCCACTTGCATGCAACCACCATGTCACCATCATCACTGCATATGCTCCCACATGTTGAACCCCGATGAGGTCAAAGAATAATTTTGCGAAAACCCATTGACTCTTGTCATCCCTGTGCCAAGAGAGAACATGCTTATAATTCTAGGTGACTTGAATGCTAGAGTAGGCTCAGACTACCAGACATGGCAGGGAATTCTTGGGAGGGGTGAAGTTGTACATCTCATGAACTTCTCATCACCAATAATGTATTTTGTTTACCTAAAATGTTATGGATGCACCCTTGTAGCAAATAGTATTTAACAAACTAGATGATCATAAGGAGAAGAGACAGAATGTGAGAGTGACAGAGACAATGTGTGACACAGAGTGCTGGACTGATCATAGACTTATCCTCTTCAAGCTGAATATTTACATTTAACAGAAGTGGTGATCTTAAGCAAAAAGATTATCAGAAGAATTAATGCCAACAGATTAGAGCACTTCTCTAAGAGGGAACAATTTGTTGCTAACTTAAAGGATAAGTTGAAACAGCACCTATTTGGCAACAGTGCTGCAGAAAAGGGGAGTGGGCATCTTTCAGAGAGTTGGTATACAGCATTGCATTTGCTCGTCTGGATCAGACCACTCCCAAACATCAAGACTGGTTTGATGAATATGATGGGGAAATTCAAAAGCTGCTAAATGAAAAACAAGAACTCCACAGGCTGTACCAGCAGGATAGTTCATCTATCTTTAAGAAGGAAGAATTCAATTCCATCAAAAGTAAAGTGCAAAGGAAGCTTAGAGAGATGCAGGATTCTTGGCTCAGAAGGAAGCTGAAATTCAGTTTATGTTAATAGTAACAAGCCAAAGTGCATTTATAATTCATTGAAATATATTTGTGGGCCAAAGATCTATGGTGCATTTCAACTACTGGGTACTGATGGAGCCACATTGATTAGTAATAAGGTTAAGATCCTAGAGAGATGGGCTGAACATTTCTATAGTGGTCTCAACAGACCACATCAATCAATTCTGAAACCATTGACAATTTACCTCAGGTTGAAATCAATCACTCCCTGGCTAAAGAACTAAAGAAGAATTTTTGATTGCCCTTAGATTACTTTTGTGTGGTAAAGCACCTGGTGCAGATCCTATTGCAGCTGATATTTATAAGGTAAGGAGGGATGTGGAGGATGGTGGGGAAGGCTGGGGGGTATCCACTGCTTATACAAATGCTTCCTGAAATTTTCCAGATTATATGGCAAGAGGAGGTTATGCTCCAGGAGTTCAAGGAAGCTTTCATTGTCTATCTCTATACAGAGTAAAAATAAAGGAAATAGATTGTCCTATGACAATCATGGTGGGGGGGGTGGGGGTGTATCTCTCTTAGTCATTTCTGGCAGGATTCTTGGCAGAGTCCTCCATAATAGACTGATCTTACATCTGGAAGAAGGCCATCTACCTGAGAGCCAGTGTGCCTGCAGAAGGGGCTGAGGAACAGTTGGTATGGTATTTGCTGCCCTACAACTCCAGGAGAAATGCCAGGAACAGAATAGAAGTCTATATATAACATTTGTATTTAAGCAAAACCAAAGCCATTGATACTGTCAATCATGAGGGCTTGTGGAAAATTATGTCAAAATTTGGTTTCTCAGTGAAGTTTATCAATACAGTAAATCAATTTCATGACAACCTGCTTGCCTGGATTCTGGACAGTGAACAATGCTCTCCTACTTTCTCATTCACCAATGAAGTGAAACAAAGCTGTGTGCTTGCTCCTGTGTTTTTAGCATGATGTTTTCAGGCATGATGTCAAATGCCTTCAATGAGGACAAAAATGGCATCAAAGTAATCTACCTCACTGATGGTAAATTCTTTTTTTTTTTTTTTTTTTTTTTTTAAAAACAAAGTCACTTTATTATAAAATTTTTTTTATAACATTATCCCTTGTAATCATTTTTCCAAATTATCCCCTCCCTCCCTCTACTCCCTCCCCTAGATGACAAGCAATCCCATACATTTTACATGAGTTACAGTATAACCTAGATATAATATATATGTGTAAATCCAATTTTCTTGTTGTACGTTAAGTATTAGATTCCGAAGGTATAAGTAACCTGGGTAGATAGACAATAGTGCTAACAATTTACATTCACTTCCCAGTGTTCCTTCTCTGGGTGTAGTTGTTTCTGTCCATCATTGATCAACTGGAAGTGAGTTGGATCTTCTTCATGTTGAAGATATCCACTTCCATCAGAATACATCTTCAAACAGCTTTGTTGTTGAAATATATAGTGATCTTCTGGTTCTGCTCATTTCACTCAGCATCAGTTCATGCAAGTCTCTCCAAGCCTTTCTGAATTCATCCTGCTGGTCATTTCTTACAGAGCAGTAATATTCCATAACCTTCATATACCACAATTTATCCAACCATTCTCCAATTGATGGACATCCATTCATCTTCCAGTTTCTAGCCACAATGAAAAGAGCTGCCACAAACATTTTGGCACACACAGGTCCCTTTCCCCTCTTTAGTATTTCTTTGGGATATAAGCCCAGTAGTAGCACTGCTGGATCAAAGGGTATGCACAGTTTGATAACTTTTTGGGCATAGTTCCAAATTGTTCTCCAGAATGGTTGGATTCTTTCACAACTCCACCAACAATGTATCAGTGTCCCAGTATTCCCACATCCCCTCCAACATTCATCATTATTTGTTCCTGTCATCTTAGCCAATTTGACAGGTGTGTAGCGGTATCTCAGAGTTGTCTTAATTTGCATTTCTCTGATCAGTAGTGATTTGGAACACTCTTTCATATGAGTGGGTATAATTTCAATTTCATCATCTGAGAATTGTCTGTTCGTATCCTTTGACCATTTATCAATTAAAGAATGGTTTGATTTCTTATAAATTAGGGTCAGTTTTCTATATATTTTGGAAATGAGACCTTTATCAGAACCTTTATCTGTAAAAATATTTTCCCAATTTGTTACTTCCCTTCTAATCTTGTTTGCATTAGTATTGTTTGTACAGAAACTTTTTAGTTTGATGTAATCAAAATCTTCTATTTTGTGATCAATAATGATCTCTAGTTCTCCTCTGGTCATAAATTCCTTCCTCCTCCACAGGTCTGAGAGGTAGACTATTCTCTGTTCCTCTAATCTATTTATGATCTCATTCTTTATGCCTAAATCATGGACCCATTTTGATCTTATCTTGGTATATGGTGTTAAGTGTGGATATATATCTAATTTCTGCCATATTAATTTCCAGTTTTCCCAACAGTTTTTTTCAAATAATGAATGTTTATCCCTAATGTTGGTATCGTTGAATTTGTCAAAGACTAGATTGCTATAGATGTTCCCTTTTTTGTCCTTTGTACCTAATCTGTTCCACTGATTGACTGGTCTATTTCTTAGCCAATACCAAACGGTTTTGGTGACTGCTGCTATATAATATAGCTTTAGATCAGGTACACCTAGACTACCTTCATCTGACTTTTTTTTTTCATTAGTTCCCTTGCAATTCTCGACCTTTTATTCTTCCATATGATTTTGTTGTTATTTTTTCTAGGTCATTAAAATAATTTCTTGGGAATCTGATTGGTATAGCAATAAATAAATAGATTAGTTTGGGGAGTATTGTCATCTTTATTATATTCGCTCGGCCTATCCAAGAGCACTGAATGTCTTTCCAATTATTTAAATCTGACTTTATTTTTGTGGCAAGTGTTTTGTAATTTTGCTCATATAATTCCTGACTTTTCTTTGGTAGATGGATTCCCAAATATTTTATACTCTCAACATTTGTTTGGAATGGAATTTCTCTTTGTATCTCTTGCTGTTGCATTTTGTTGGTGATATATAAAAATGCTGAGGATTTATGTGGATTTATTTTATATCCTGCAACTTTGCTAAAATTCTGAATTATTTCTAATAGCTTTTTAGCAGAGTCTTTGGGGTTCTCTAAGTATACCATCATGTCATCTGCAAAGAGTAATAGTTTGATTTACTCATTTCCTACTCTAATTCCTTGAATCTCTTTCTCGGCTCTTATTGCTGAGGCTAGTGTTTCTAGTACTATATTGAATAGTAATGGTGATAGCGGGCAACCTTGTTTCACTCCTGATCTTACTGGGAAAGGTTCCAGTTTATCTCCATTGCATATTATGCTTACTGATGGTCGTAAATATATGCTCCTGATTATTCTAAGGAATAGTCCACTTATTCCTATACTCTCAAGCGTTTTTAGTAGGAATGGATGTTGGATTTTATCAAATGCTTTTTCTGAATCTATTGAGATGATCATATGGTTTTTTATTAATTTGATTATTAATATTGTCAATTATACTAGTAGTTTTCCTAATATTAAACCAGCCCTGCATTCCTGGTATAAATCCTACTTGATCATAGTGTATTATCCTGGGGATGATTTTCTGAATTCTTTTTGCTAATATCTAATAAGATCTTAAATATAAGATTTTAGCATCAATATTCATTAAGGAAATTGGTCTATAGTTTTCTTTCTTAGTTTTTGATCTACCTGGTTTAGGTATCAGTACCATGTCTGTGTCATAAAAGGAGTTTGGTAGGACTCCTTCATCCCCTATTTTTTCAAATAGTTTATATAACATTGGAGCTAATTGTTCTTTAAATATTTGGTAAAATTCACATGTAAATCCATCTGGTCCTGGGGATTTTTTCTTGGGGAGTTGATTAATAGCTTGTTTTATTTCTTTTTCTGAAATAGGACTATTTAAGCTATTTGTCTCCTCCTCTGTTAATCTAGGAAGCCCATATTTTTGGAGGAAGTCATCCATTTCACTTAAGTTACCAAATTTATTGGCATAAAGTTGGGCAAAGTAATTCTTATTATTTCTCTAATTTCCTCTTTATTGGTGGAAAGATCCCCCTTTTCATTTGTAAGGCTAACTTTCCTCTTTCCTTTTTCTGATCAGATTTACCAAAGGTTTATCTATTTTACTGGCTTTTTCATAAAACCAACTCTTGGTTTTATTTATTAATTCAATAGTTTTTTTACTTTCAATATTATTGATTTCTCCTTTTAATTTTTGTATTTCAAATTTGATTTTTGGTTGGGGGATTTTAATTTGGTCTTTTTCTAGCTTTTTAAGTTGCAGGCCCAATTCATTAATCTTCTCTTTCTCTATTTTGTTCAAATAAGCCTCTAAAGATATAAAATTTCCCCTTATTAGCACTTTAGCTGCATCCCACAGATTTTGATATGATGTCTCATTGTTGTCATTATCTTGGGTGAAATTATTAATTATTTCTATAATTTGCTGTTTCACCCAGTCATTCTTTAAGATGAGATTATTCAGTTTCCAATTACTTTTTGGTCTATTTACTCCTAACTTCTTATTGAATGTAGTTTTTATTGTATTGTGGTCTGAGAAGAAGGCATTTATTATTTCTGCCTTCCTGCATTTAATTTTGAGATCTTTATGTCCTAATATATGGTCAATTTTTGTATAGGTTCCATGAACTGCTGAGAAGAAAGTATATTCCTTTCTATCACCATTCAGTTTTCTCCAAAGGTCTATCATACCTAGTTTTTCTAATGTTCTATTTACTTTTTTAATTTCTTTCTTATTTGTTTTGTGGTTTGATTTGTCTAAATCTGAGAGTGCAAGGTTGAGATCTCCCACTATTATAGTTTCACTGTATATTTCTTCTTGCAACTCTCTTAACTTTTCCTTTAGAAAGTTAGATGCTATACCACTTGGTGCATATATGTTTAGTATTGATATGGCTTCATTGTTTATGCTAGATGGTAAATTCTTCAACTTGAAAAGGCTACAAGGGAAAACTAAAGGAGAGGGATTATCGCATGTTTTTTTGTTTGCAGATGATTGTGCACTCAACACAGTCTCCAAAGCTAAGATGCAAAAAATTATGGATCAATTCTCTGCTCTTTGTGCCAATTTTGGCCTAATAATTAACAGGTATTTGAACATATTCATAGGTATTCATCAGCCAGTATAATACCATCCTTAAGTGGAACCATTGGAAATATCAATGAAGAGGTTTTGAATGCTGGGGAAGTTCACTTACCTAAGAAGAACATTTTCCAAGGATGCCCACATTGATAAGGAGGTTGATACATGAATTGCCAGAACTAGATCAGTGTTTCAAAGGCTCTGAAGGAAAGTGTGGGAGAGAAGAGGTATTAAACTGATTGCCAAACTGAAGGTCTACAGTGCCATCGTGCTGACTTCATTGTTGTATGTATGTGAAACCTGGACACTATACCAGAGCCATGCCAGTAAACTGAATTGCTTCCATTTGAATTATCTCAGGAAAGTTCTGAAGATCCCCTGGAAAGATACTGAACACTTTATCAAACTAAACTGCCAAGCATTCCAACTCTGATGCAGAGAGCACAACTCTGTTGGACTGCTCACATTGTACGTATGACCAATGTATGCTTGCCAAAGAGATTATTTGATGGAGAATTCGTACAAGGCACTCTCTCACAAGGTTATCAGAAAAAGCTATACAAGGATATTCTCAAGGTCTCTCCTATGAGCTTTAGAATTGATTGTATGGCATGGGAGTCTGGCACAGGACCACCAAGTATGGTATGCCCTCATTAGGGAAGGTGCTATGCTTTATGAGCAAAATAGAATTGAATTAGCTCAGGGGAAAAAAAAAAGAGATGTGCAAAGTTAGAAAATCCATCCCAAATGTTCACAGGTACTATTTGTGCCTGATCCATGGCAGAGCATTCCAAGATTGTATTTGTCTGATCAGCCACAGTCAGATACACTTTAACATAGTGATATCACTTTGATTTTCTTCAGAAAAAAGACCAACCAACCAACCAATAGTAAGAGAACATAATAAAACATATGGGATGCTGCTAAAGTTATCCTTTTAGAAAATTTATATTTCTGAAAATATTAACAAAATGTAAGGAGGATTAATTAAATAATTGGCCATGCAATTTTAAAATCTTTTAAAAAGAACATATTTGTAATTCTAAAGTAAGCACAAAAGTCAATATTTTTAAAAATAATAGCAAAAATAAATAAACTTAAAAACAAAGTTGATAAAACAGGGTTAACAGGATTTTCTTTAAAAAAACAATTCCATTAATTAATATGACATTTTTCAAGAGAAAGGAAAATGAAATTGGCCAAAATAATAAAACTTAATAAAATGAATTCACAATTGCTATATGAGAAAATAATCAGAAAAAAACAAGAACTTAAAGAAATGTAAACTTATCTAAAATTATTAAATACCCAAATTAACAAAGCATAAAATTTTTAAATAATCTCAGGAAAAATGAATAAGTTAACAAATAAACTATTAAAGAGAAGAAAGGACTGGTTTAGATCAAAGCCTCCTAAATCATGGGTCACAACTCCATATGGGATTGCATAACAATGTGGGGGGGGTCACAAAATTATGATTTATCTTCAGTAAATATTTGATTTGTATACTTATTTTATAAACCTACATACCTGGGATTTCATACACATTTCTTCAAGGAGTTATGAATAGATAAAGCTTAAGAAGCCCTGGTCTAGATGAATTTACAAATGAATTGTATTGAATATCTCAAGGGATCTAATCAGTATGATGTACAAGTTATTGTTAACAGTTTTTTTTTTTAAAGGCATTTAACTAGTTTCATTTTCTAAGACAATAATGATCCTGAAATCTAAACCAGCAAAGTGTGAAGCAAAGAAAGAGAACTATTTTATTAGTATAAGGAACTCCTCATATAGAAATTTTTTTCTCCTAGTTGAGAGCAATAATTCTCTGTTGTTGTTACAGAGTCATTTCAGTCATGTCTGACTATCTGATCCCATTTAGGGTTTTCTTGTAAAAAATATAGTAATGGTTTGTCATTTTCTTCTAGAATTTATTTTTTAGCTGAGCAAGCTAAGGCAAATGGGGTTAAGTGATTTGCCCCATGTCACACAGCTAGTTAAATGACTAAGTTTGTGTTTGAACTCAGGTCTTTCTGATTCCAGGCCTGGCACTCTCTAGCTATTGTATCACGTAGTTGCCCCAATCATAGTTATTAGCATGTACCAAAGGCAAGATTTTGAACCAAGTCTTCCTGAATCTAAGGTTAACTATCTTTTATTTGCCATGATACACTATCTCTCCACTAATGAATATGATGCAAAATTTTTAAAGTTTAGCAAAAATAGTATAGTAATTAGAAGATGGATTGGATCTGTGATTTCACTGAAAGAGAGAATTTCTAGATGAAGTCCTCCCTACCAGTGCATATCACTACCTTCTTTGCAACTTAGCATCTTAGAGAGTTGCCTAGGGTCCAAGGACACTGAGACATTAAGTGCATAGGGTTCCATAGCTAAGCATGTGTTAGAAGCAGGACATTTCTTCCTTCCCCAATCTTTCTTTGTATCCCTACTGTCTAGCATAGGGCCTGGCACATACTAAATGCTTATTAGATACTAGTTGACTAACTGATTGACATTTCATCTTCTGAATCTGTGCTTTTTCTCTGTCTGTCATGCTTGAAATTCTTTTCCTCCTCATCTCTTATCTCCTGGTATCCCTGGCTTCTATCAAGACAGTTCAAATCTCACCCCTTATAAAAGGTTTTTCCTTGTCCCCCTCACTACCAGGACCTTACCTAAAATATAATTTCAAATTTAACCTGAATATATATCACATGTAATTACAGTCAATACTCAACTTTTGAGGGGTAACATTTCTAGAAAATGGTTTGAAAATAAAAAATGTGAATGTTCATACATTAAACCTATGGAAAATAAATGATTAGGTTCTTGTGACCATCAAAAATTGTAATCCATTAGAAATTGCTGAAAATATACTTGGCTGCATACTCTTTGTAAGAAAATATTAATTCTGAAAGTATGTATTTTTCCTAACAGAAATTATGAAATAACTTATAAAATGCAAGACACAAAATAAAATTGGTTGCATGCAAAACATTTTTTAAATTAGCAATTTCCTAGATTTCTGTGCTCTTTTGTGTTAACATTTCATTTTTTAAAAAAAGTATTCCAGACAATATTTATCAATCTATGGTACAATAAATATTGTACACTAAATAAAATTCTTAAAACTAAAACAGTTTTTAACCTAAATCTTACCTTCTACTACACCAGATAGTGGTGTGAGGGTGTTGTACTGTATAAGAGCATTATATTATTTAATGAATCATAAATCTGTTAACACCAAACTCAGCTGCTGCAAACATTCCAGCATGAAGTTTATTGATTACCTTTATTTTCTCACTAAGCTGCATCACTGACTTTGTACACTTGGACTTAGAGTCTGAAAGATTTGCACTGTACTTTGAGGGCATAATTGCAACACAAAGTTTTAGTTTTAAAGGCAAATAATTATAATTATGTAACAAATGCATGAGAGATCTTTAAAATGATAGAGTGAACAAGAGCAATAAGGCATCTGGTAGGATATTAGTAACTCCATAAACTTGCATGTATTTTATCTACTTTTTAATCTACTGCACAAAACCATAAATGTACACTGTTGGCAAAGCAAAAGTGAAAATGAGGTTACTAATAAAATTGTAAAAAGTTAAATACATGAATGTTGAGGATTGACTGTAGTTGTTTGCATGTGTCACTCTCATTATAATGTGAGCTCCTAGAGAGCAGAATAGGAGGATTTCTCTCCCTTAATTCCTAGCTCTTAGTGCAATGTCTTTCCCCATACTATAGACATTAATAAGTGCTTATTGACTTGACATGAGCCTAGGTCTTCCTGGATCCAAGATCAGTTTTCTATCTACTAATGCTTAATTTATCACAAAAAATACTCATTGTTCTCAAGCTAGATTTATTCCAGGAATGCAAGGATATTCCAACATTAGGAATTAATTATTATAATTAATCATATATAGAAAAGATTCTGGAAAAATGGTGAAGTAGGTTCCTCCACAAAAAAGAATGGAACATTGCCTTAAAAGGTTGAGGTAAAACAGTTGTTCTCCTAAAAAGACCTTAGGAAAGACTTGACCTTAAGGAACTGAGGTTTGGCTTGCATAAAATGCAAATGCCTCCAGGCTGACTCTGCAGAATCAACAAATTAACAAGCTCTGGGAGCTGTTGGTTTGAAAGGCAGCTGGTCTCCAGAATTTCTATCTTTCAGACAGTGAACTGTTTGAATGACTAAATGGGAGAAAATTGAAGGACCTTCCACAGTTGAGGGACTTATAACACAGCTGTGCTGAACTGATGAGGTCCCTGGGTGCAACTGAAGAACAGGAGCTAGCACATGCTTGGTAGGTAGGTGTGATAGCAGAGGGGCAAAAACTCTGTGACTGTGGGCATTTGTTAGAGAGCAGAGTCCATTCTTTTGGGTCCCGGGTAGAGAGGACAGTTAAAATCTGAGGCCATTGGAGAGACTGCAAGAAAAAAGAATGTTTTTGGGACAGAATGCCTGAGGGCCCTGGCTATGGCTTACTGATAGAAAGGAGTACTCAAAGCTGTCTCAGAATAGAATTTAGAAAATAACAGTAAGAAGGCTTTGGGCATCATTCCCCCTGTCTTGGAATTAGAATTTGATTATACTAATAAGCTGCTAAAATAAAATAAAACAAAATTAAAATGATTAAGCAAAGGAAAAAGAACCCAATTCGAAATACTGTATCAGAGCATTATATTATTTAATGAATCATAAATTTGTTAACACCGAACTCACTGTGACAGTTGCTACAAACATTCTAGCATGAAGTTTATTGATTACCTTTATTTTCACACCAAGCTACATCACTGACTTTGTACACTTGGACTTAGAGTCTGAAAGATTTGCACTTATCTAGATAAATCCAGGTTCATATTCAGAGGAAGATAGTGGAGCTTAAAAAGCCACTCCCTTTTTCAATGAGAGATGTCAAATAGTCACAAGCCCAAGAGTTCTTAGAAGAATTTAAAAGGACTTTGAAAATCAATTAAGAGGGATTGAGGAAAAATTAGGTGGGGGGAGCAATCCAAGAAAATCAAGAAAATAATGAAAAGACAGTAAATTAATTGGAAAAAAAGAGAATCAAAAATTTAAGAAAAACAATTCCTTAAAAACTAGAAAACAAAATCAAAAGAATGAAAAAAAATAGAAGAAAATGTGAAACATCTCATTAGAAAAAACAACTTATCTGAAGGATACATTGTTTGAGGAGAGACAATATAAGATTACTTGCACTTCCTGAAAGTTATGATTAAAAAAAGAACCTTGATACAATATTGCAAGAAATCATTAAGGAAACTACCATGAAGTTCTTAAAACAAGAAAGTGAAACAGAAAATAGAAAAAATTTGAAAGAGATCCCAAGAGGGAAACTTAGAAGAACTTCCAAAGCTCCCAGATTAAGGAGAAAATATTGCAAACAATAAGAAAAAAATTAAATATTGTGGAACTACAATCAGGATTACAGAAGACAACTTCTATGTTGAAGGACTTTACGTTTTGAAATACTATATTTCATAAAATTAAAGAGCTGGGGTTACGACCAAGGATAACTTATCCAGTTAAATTAAATGTAATTCTGAATGGAAAAAAATGGATATTTACCAAATTGAACAACTTTCAGGAATTTGTGGCAAAAAAGATCAGAATTTAATGGAAAATTTGACCTATAAGATCCAGGAGAAATATAGGTAAATATTAGAGATCAGTTATAAGAGACTCAATAAGGACAAACTGTATACTTATATGCAGAAATGTTATGTTTCATGACTGTCATCATTATTTGGGTAGGAAAGGTTTGGACTGAGCTGCATAGAGAAAGGACTGATCCAATACAAATGAGGCATGAAAGGAAGAATGAATACCGAAGAAGCAAGTAAGGGTGGAGGGCTGGTAGTGCTGGAACCTTATTCTCATTGGAAATGGGTTAAAGAGGGAACAACATATATATCTAGAAGTCTTCTAAATTTAAATCTTCTAAATTTAGAAAGAAATAACGTTTTCTGATACTAAATTATAATTTTGTGACCCCTCCATTCAGTTGCATGACCCCAAATGACAGTTTAAGAAGCTTTAATCTAGGGTATAATAGAAGAGTCTGGTAAAGAGATAATTAAGAATAGATACAGTGAAGGTTCAGGTCAAGCTGATTAGGGATACGAATTTGTGAATTTATGACAAGAAGAAGAGGGCTTTTTTTGTCTTTGTTGTTTTGTTTTGTTTTTGCCTAGGACAACAAATGTGATTAGAAATAGAGGAAACAAAAATCAGATGATATCCCCTGTTGGATGATAAGAAGGTCAGAAACTTAATTAAGTTCATTAAGCTAATTGAGAAGTTTGTAAAACCATCCAGTACAACATTCCAATTTGGATATTAGTATGATGATGGGAAACTCTGCAAGTTTGCTCCCTATGTTCTATAGGAACTAACTTCTCAGACTATAAAATGTCTTTGATTTCAACTTTCAGTTTTCAACTTCAAATGGTGAATCGTCTACTTTACCATAATTTAATGATTATATGTTAGATTAGATCATTTATGAGACAGTATAATAAAAAGGAAAGGGTTCTGGAATTGAAATCAGGAGATGTGGATTCTGTGTACAGGTATGTATTTAACAAACAGCTCTCCAGGGGAGGAAATGTATGAACAACACACTTTAAAATTTAATTTGCATTTTTAACACTTTCTCCTTTAGTTTAGGATTAAGCAACCTACAAAACAACAAATCAAATCCTGAATTGCAGTTTGCCAGTTTCCACAGTGTCAATGTTTATACTAAAAATTTAACGACGGATTTGTGAACCAGTTAAAACTGGTTGTACTGCTGTGTTAAATCATCTATGACATGGGCAATAGTAGAAAAGGTTTTGGGCTTGGAGTCAGAAGACCAAGAATAGTAGTATGTTTTCTAGAAACAAGTAACTTGATTTTATTGAGCCTTAGTTTCCTTGTCTGCAAAATGAAGAAAATAACACTTTCAGTATAAAGTCTCACAAGCATTTCTTTATAAGAAAAGCATTTTATGAGGTTTAAAAGTCCTTTAGAAATATTGCTTGAGGCCTCTCTTTAATTCTAAGATTCTACAATTCTCTGATACACAATCCCTTCTAATCTATGTACTGAAGGAGGCTGGGTCAGTCCAGATCTTGTAGTTTAATTTAGACACTAGGCAAACTGCTTTCTGAAACCATTATATACGACTACATGGAGGACCATATTTCTTCTTTTCTTGGATTGCCTCACTCAAACTAAAACTTCTTAAAGATCTGAGTTTAAAAACCAAGGTATCCCATTACTTTCAGGTCCATCTCCAATTGTCCTGATTTATATTTGGCCACTAGAGGAGAAAGTGAGTCTGGTGACTTTGCATGCTTCCCTTAAATACAATTCATTTGCATGTTCCATGACATTATCTCCCTGATGTCATGGTTCTCTTTGATAATGAAGTATAAAAAACAAAAGGAGTAGGGAACTGGATAAGGTAGGAACTTTTAGAAGGGTCTATAGATTAAGAATAGGAGGAAGAAGGGACTAGGGAGAAACTGTTAGAAAACTAGGTAGATTAAGGACAGAGAAAGGTAGTGGGGGTGAGGTTCAGGGAGGGACTCTTAAAGGGATTGGTAGATTTAGGAATAAGAGGGGGGAAGGAAGGTAAATTAGATGAGTGAGGAGAGAGATAAGGTTAAAAGTGAAAAGCATTGTGAAGGAAAAATTAGATAAAGGGAAATATACAAGCAATTATAACTTTGAATGTGAGTAGGATGAATTTACCTATAAAATGGAAACAACAGAATGAATTAAATATTTGAATTCAACAATATGCCACTTTCTGGAAAGGCAATAAAAATTAGATATGTACTCAGAATTAAAATAAGAATTTATTATGTAAAAAAAGCAGGGGTAATAATCAGGGTAAATAATCTCAGATAAAGTTAAAACTAAAATAGATTTAATTAAAGGGGAGAAATGGGAAAATTACACTGTCACCAATATTATTCAATATTATTTAGGTTTCATTTTTAAAATGTATAAAGAACATTGTCAAATTTATAAGAAAACAAATCATTCTCCAATTAATAGTCAAAAGATATGAATAGGCAGTTTTTTGATGAATAAATCAAAACTATATATAATTTATAAAAAATCATTATTGAAATGATTAGAAAAATACAAATTAAAATAACAAAATACAAATACAAAATTAGAAAAATACAAATTAAAATAGCATTGAAATATTATCCTACACATATCAGACTGGCTAAAATGATAGATGCCCTTTAACTAGATAATGACTAAAAAAGTTGTGGAATATGAGGGTGATGAAATCTATATTGTAAAAAATAATAAACTGATCGATTTTTAAAAAGTATGAGAAGACTTGGACCTATGAATAAAGATGCTATCCACTTCCATAGAAAAAATTGAAAACTAGAAATATGTATGATAGTCTTACCTGTATGTATCTGTGTGTATTTATATATGTATACATAAATATGCATATTACATATATGTATATTATGCTTAATTGCAACTTTCTGTAGGGCAGGGTAGGAGTGGAGGGAGAAAAAAAGGGCACAGCAGAGAATAAAAAAGACTTAGAAAAAAGCACAGAAAACTGGGAAACTTTAAAAACAATGTAGTATACTGATCAGAGAAATGCAAATTAAGACCACTCTGAGATACCACTACACACCTGTCAGATTGGCTAAGATGACAGGAACAAATAATGACAAATGTTGGAGGGGATGTGGGGAAATTGGGACACTAATACATTGCTGGTGGAGTTGTGAAAGAATCCAGCCATTCTGGAGAGCAATCTGGAATTATGCCCAAAAAGTTATCAAACTGTGCATACCCTTTGACCCAGCAGCGCTACTACTGGGATTATATCCCAAAGAAATACTAAAGAGCGGAAAGAGTCATATATGTGCCAAAATGTTTGTGGCAGCTCTTTTTGTTGTAGCTAGAAACTGGAAGATGAATGGATGTCCATCAGTTGGAGAATGGTTGGGTAAATTGTGGTATATGAAGGTTATGGAATATTACTGCTCGGTAAGAAATGACCAGCAGGAGGAATATAGAGAGGCCTGGAGAGACTTAAATCAACTGATGCTGAGTGAAATGAGCAGAACCAGAAGATCACTGTACACTTCAACAACAATACTGTATAAGGATGTATTCTGATGGAAGTGGAAATCTTCAACATAAAGAAGATCCAACTCACTTCCAGTTGATCAATGATGGACAGAGGTAGCTACACCCAGAGAAGAAACACTGGGAGGGGAATGTAAATTGTTAGCACTAATATCTGTCTGCCCAGGTTGCATGTACCTTCGGATTCTAATGTTTATTGTGCAACAAGAAAATGATATTCACACACATGTATTGTACCTAGACTATATTGTAACACATGTAAAATGTATGGGATTGCCTGTCGTCGGGGGGAGGGAATAGAGGGACGGGGGGTAATTTGGAAAAATGAATACAAGGGATAATATTATAAAATATATATATATATATAATAAAAATGTAGTATTTATTACACAATTTTTAAAAGTAAACATTCAGAAATGGAATTTTATATTTTTATATTGAATCTTTTTTTATGTTTTGATGTTTGTATGAAGATATTTTGCCCCTCATTTAAGTTCAGAATGAGCATAAAATTTTTAAAAAGAAAGTTTTAGGTCATAGGCTTTTTCTATTGTGCAAGTACATGAAAATTAGGTATAACTCAGCAATAATAAAAACAATAGAGGTAATTAGTCCTTGATGATGTTCAGTTCCAGCTTTTTAAAAATAGAAATGTTTGGGGCATCTAGGTAGTGCAGTGGACAGAAAATTAATCCTGAAGTCCTCGGACACTTAATACTTCCTAGCTGTGTGACCCTGAGCAAGTCACTTAATCCCAATTGCTTCAGCAAATAATAATAATAAAATACAAATGGTTAAGATTTTCATGGTGATTTTTTTATGTTAAAGTTTTTATTTTATCATTTATCTCTTCTGTTCATCTAGCAATAGAGTGTGATGAAAGAGTAACCTTGAGAACTAAAAAAGGCATGAGAGAGAAATATGGATACAATATATTTCTATTTTGGGCTTCATTTATTATTTACAGAAACAACTGCCCTTTTGACATTTGTCTATCTTCTTATCAAGGGAATAAAGTCATAAGGGAATTCAAGGTAACCAAGATAACAATCACAGATTCTTTCCCTTAAGGAGGTTTTCAAAAGATAACATTTGGAAAACATATTAAGTTAATAATAGGTGAAAATGAAAATGCCCTCAGATGTCTCCTTTTCAACAAGGCCTTTATTAATTTTGAATTCAACAGTTGTATATATAAAGCTAGGAACAAAGGGCAGCATGGTCTAGGTGTAGGCTGTGAGCAAGTCATTCATCTCCACGGTTCTCCATTTTCTTAAAAAAGAACTTTGTTCAAGTAAGTAGAGTTTATGAGGTAGCTTGAGGTCATGAAGGGGAAAAGATAAGTCCTCTGTACTCCAGGATAATAATATACATACATACATATATATATATATATATATATATATATATATATATATATATATATATGTAACTGTGATCCAAAAACAGCTCCTTTCCTGATTAATGATGATCTTTGTTCACACAATTGTTTCTTTTTATTATTAGTGAGTGGTTTAATTAGAGATTATCACACACACACACATACAGAAAATATATAGATTTTCACAAATTGCTACTGAATTAGGAATATGTTTATTAAACAAATTCATGTGTAGGGGAAGGTACTGGTTAGATCATAGCTAATTCAGAAATCTCATCTTTAGGAAATGCTTTTTTAGGTTTATATATGTTTAATCTAGGGACATTGTGGTTAACCTCCCATGTTCCTATGTACTCTTGAGTAACACTGCTGAATCCACAGTGTCCCTATGTCTTCAGTCATACTACACTTCTCTGGCATCCTATATCTCTTCCTTCCTTAAGACATAATTCTTTTCAGAGCACTTTAGGGTGGTCTATAACCTAATCATCCTCTAATTCCTCTCTATTTTCTCTTTCAAGGACAAGGTAACATTTCCCAAGCCATTGTTTGTATTTCATGGGACCCTAGTATTCGTATGATGTGAGAAAATTTCATTGCTATTGAGTTATATAGAAATAGGCTATTTGGGGATGACTTGTCCTATTTTTCTAAGTCAGCTTCTAAAGTCTATGATCAGAGGATAGTAGAATGGAAGACTGTGCAAGGCTCTCTCCTTTTCCCATCCTTACTTTTAATTTTCCCCAAGTTTGCAAGGGTCCATTTCAGTGAGGAAAGATGAAATCTGGAAGACTGCCTACTGTATCATTACTCAATCACATCCTTTGATTTCCCAAATCCCTCACTATTATTTATATACATGATTCCACTGGTCTCTCAAGATGAATGATTGTAAATGAAAGTTATAAAAGAATGAGTTGGGAGACTTTATATCTAATTTTTGGCTTATTTTATTAACACCTCACAACTTTGGTCCTGGTTAGTAAACCCTACACTTTGACTAGCCAATAGTATTGCCTCTGGAAGTACACATTTATTCATTCTATCAATATATTTCAAACCCAAAGTTGCATGGCCTAATTAGTTTGGGAACCAGCTACAACCCTCTGCCTGCTGAAAAAGACATTCTCTTTCAGTGTTACTCCCTCTTTATCTCTCACCTATTTCCTTAACAGGATCCTATCTACCTATCTGTTGGGATTTCTCTGCTAGATCTTTACTTCTCTGTCGGGACCTTCCTAGCAAAAGCTGACTTTTCAGTTCTAATAATAAACTTCTTTTGCCAGTTTAACTTTTCGGTTTTGTAAATTCATTTATGAAGGACCTGTGCCACCAGAATGGGGTTACCACAACTCCCTGCCCTTCGCCAAACCTCATCAGTACCATTTATATCCCACCTCTAAGCATATCTACAACTGTGATTTTGGGGGTCTGAGTGCAGTTGTGCCATTGTCCTTGTTGGAGAAAACCATTTGTTAACAATGACTTTTTTTTTTCCCCATTTTTCTTCTGTAGATCTTTCTTTGACTTTATTCTTAAATGTTTTCAGGGTGGTTTTGTATAATTTCATCTCTTAAATCTTTATTTAAATGCTGACTTTTCTACTGCTTCTCTCTGTTTTATGAGATGATATGATTCATAATTATCCATCATTTTTCTTTGTGAGATTTTACAAATCAATTTCTATTCTAATCTAGTATTATCTTTGACAGCCATCTCTTGGCAACTGAATTAGACTTTAGCTGATTAGTTCCCACCCTACTCCCACTCCCCCCTCTCCAGGTGTGTGATTTCTTTGTGGTAACAATTTATACTGGTCAAACTTCTGGATATGTCATTATAACTTTCAAGGGACTTAGAGTCTTTTGAATTCAAAGTGACTAATATTTATAGAAACTTATAAGAAAATAGTGAGAAGAATCCATGTGTAACATTTTTACAGGGCCAACATATGCATGTATATACACACACCCATGCCTTATATAGATATAAATATTTAGATATATAAATATATCTGTGTCTATGTATATGTTCATGCATGCAAACACAACATACATGTATACCACACACACATAACATAATATACCTATACACAAATTTATAATGCATTCAAACATGTACTACATATTTATACATATGTGCACTGTATATTAGTATGTATAATACATATGTGTATCTATAGCTGCAATGCACATGTGTTTGTGTACATGTGTGTCTGTATATATAAATGTCTATAAAATATATTGATATCTATATATCTATATAAACGTTTTTCTATCTATACCTTATATGTGTTGGCATTATAAAACTATAAAATAGGGTATCTGCTGGAACTCTGTCTTCCCAGAAATTAGCCGGAGTCAGGATCACTAAACTTCTTTATTTTTGATCTTTTACGGTGAAGGTCAGGGGATTAGATCTATCAATCTTCACACACACCTTCCTCCCTCCAAGGCCACGAGAGAGGGAGAGAGCCTCTCAATTTCCTCTTCCTCCTCCTACTCCCCCCACACACGTCACTTCTCCCTTTTTGTCCCACCAATCAAGTCAGCACAGAATAGCTGGGGAGGGTCAACCTTCAAACAAGTTAATAGAGAACCGTCCAATTGGCAATTAGTCTCATGTGCTCCATTATCCAAGTGCATTTGCTCAGTTCTAGCCCTTTACAGGTATCTCTCACCACAATATGAAAATATGTGTGTGTATATATATATAAAATACATATATTAATATGTGTGTGCATTATGATTGACAAGGGATACTCCCATTTGTAGAGCTTAGAAGATGGAGCCCATGGATGGTACAGATTTCCTCTTTCTCCAGGCTCACTTTTGTGTGAAGAACTTTCTCTTCAAGATTTAGGGATATGTTTACATTTATGTTATTAACCTCTCTTTGCTTAGAGGTTCTTCTATTTATAGAAACTTGTGCTCCCTTGAGGGTTCTGTTTCAGTGTACCCATTGCGCTTGTGACATTAAATGGAATCCTTCCTACTTTTTGTTCCCCTCACTAGTTTTACTGAAGCTGTATACATATCTGAACATTTTCCCATATCTTTACCCAAAACCACACTAATCACACACACAAGGTTTAGTCCAGTCAGATTTTCCTTTGTTTAAAGGGAGAAGTTAAACCACTGCAAAGAAAAGACAAAAAGCAATGGGGATTGGGAGGACAATTCATTTGGTTTGGAAACAATGGCTCATTCTCCTGGCTAAAGAAGAACCAGCATCAACTCCTATGCTCATCCCTCTCCCAAAGGGCAATTAATAGTTATAAGCTTTTGGCCAGTCAAGCCAGTTAGATGGTCATTGTATAGAAGGTGGGCTTGAAATCAAGAAGACTTGAATTCAAATCTGGCCTCAAAGACTTATTAGTCATTTGACCTTAGGCAAATTTATTTAAACCTTTGCCTACCTCACATTCTTGATTTATAAAATGATGAGAAAATGAACAATTCTCTCAGGATTAATGTAGGAATCAAATGAGATATTTGGAAAGTATTTAGCTTTGTCCCTGGCTCATGCCATTCTGCAACCCACTAGTACTTCTTTAATAGGGAACTGAGGAAAAAATCAGTTTCTATACTCTCATCTGCTTTGGGGATCAGGAGCAAAGTATTCAGCTTCCTGATTACCATTATTTCCTTGCTCCTCATGCCTCAGAGGAAAGGGGAGAAGCATTAAGAGGTTGTCCTTCCTTCCTATTTGTATGGTGGATACTAGCTTTTCTTTCTCTCATGGAAGTTTTCTAGAAGCAAGATCTAGAAATCCAAGTTCAAACATGTCACCAAATGGTGAAATCTGGGACTGTATCAGTTTGGATCTCATCTCCATAACATAGCTTGTAATGCAGGTTCTACACTTACATAATATTAGAGTTTTGTTTGTTTTTGTCTATACCAAATCCTGTGATCAAACAAAACAATCTACTACCTTCCTCCCACCCCAAGGAAACAAACAAAAAACCCTACTTTGGAGCCAATTTACTAGTGATGGGGAATATTTCTGTACTTTGAGTCAGACAATCTCTATATTCTAAGACATTCCAGTTTAGAAAAACTATATTACTGTAGTTTTGAGAACTTGCATAGTGGTAAAAATTCCCATTTGGCAGATGGAGAAATGGAATATCAAAAAATTAACTGCTTTGCCTCAGGATACACTGTTATTAAAAACAGGAACTGGCATTTCCTTACTTATATTCTGTTTCCCTTTAAGCTTGTAAAGGTCACTTGAATCACTTTGGGCAATGCAAAGCATATGAAAACAGTCAAGAGCTTTTTCATTAGTTGTTATGACCTGCCATGAGCTGAGGAGTTTGTGGTGGGAAAAAGAAAGAGCATCAGATAGCCTGAGCCATTTGTTCCCAGGTCAGGGAGAGCATCAGGGAAAGAACTTTCAATAACTTAATTCAGTTCAGTACTTAGATCACTGTCTCTTCAAAATTACCCTAAAGGAAAGAAGCATATGTCCTCCCAATTTCTTGAGAATGTTTTCATCTTTCTAAAGTATTTTTCAGGCAATGGTTGGCAACATATATCCCTTTACCAACATGGCTCAATGTTTAGTATTAGGAAGAGCAGGCACTTCTCTGATACAAAATATATAAGGATGTGTCCCTTTAAGAATAGCAAGTATGCAGGTCTCAGGGAAGGACAGAAGTAACATCATGCTTCCTGTTGCTGATTTGCCAAGCCTAGAAAAGACATTGTATCACATTGTATCGACTCTTCTGTATATAAGATAACAGAATAAATTAGACTTTTAAAAAAACTAGGAAAGGTTGAACCTAATTGTTACTCAGTGATTCTAGAATAAATGATAATACTTTGTGGAGATTAAGATTTGGCTATGTGCTGGATTCTAACAAGTTAAATGAGACCTCTTATTGAAAGGATCAAGACAGGTGGTCAAAAAAAAAAAAAAAAAAAAAAGAGGCTCTACCTTTTTTGCATTCCCAACTCTCACAGCTCATCTAAAGCTTCTTTACCACTATGCCTTAAGATTGCTCCCACTTTCTCCAGCAAAAGATGGATGAATGGGAGAGTTTATCCTAGGTTTATGTGAAGAATGTTTGTAATTATTATTTTTTCAATGCCTTTTGAATAAATGTGTTTGTAAGAGTTAATTGAGTATATTGTCTAAATAGTAGTGGGAAGTAGTACTCTGGCAGGGAGCTAGAGGATTGGGAGTGTAACCAAAATCAAAGATCATTTCTAGACAATTCCTGTGAATGTGAGTGCAAGTTGGGGTCGGGTAGTGAGCCCAGCCTAGGACATTAAAAATGTAAAGCTCTTTGCAAATCTTACAATACTATGTAAATGTGAGTTATTATTATTTTTGCATTCTTAAATTTCTAATGCCTTTGTAAGAGAGACATGTTTTTCACCAAACTTTCCTCTAGCTCTGATCTCAAATCTCTAACAAGAGTTGGCTATGTCTACATAGTTTCTTTAGTACTAAAGCAGGAGTTGTAATATTCCTAATACACGGGTTGTCAGTCAAAGGGACTAAAGTAATAGATTCTCTTCTTAATAAGATTGAGAGTGGACATACAGAACAATGATATAATTCCTGATTCAAAAATTTGAGGGAAGAAGGGGTTTTCAGGGAACTTCAAGTGAACTTGCACAACTTGAGCCATTTTATAGAATATAGCCTAACCATCAATACCTGTTTTACTACATTTGGTCTTATGAGTTTTATTGATATTGGGAATGAAGGAAAGTTGGTTTGTTTGTTTAGTGGGGTGAGGGCATAAATGAAAAGGGAAAGGAATATATGCATTAGGAATGAAAGTTTCTTTTTTTAATTTTTAAAGCTTTTTATTTTAAAAACATATGCATGCATTCTCCAATTAATAAATGGTCAAAGGATATGAACAGACAATATCAGATGATGAAATTGAAATTATTTCTACTCATATGAAAGGGTGTTCCAAATAAGTGTTGACCAGAAAAATGCAAATTAAAACGACTTTGAGATGATCTGACAACACCTGATAGATTGGCTAAGATGACAGGAAAAGACAATGACAATTGTTGGAGGGGATGCTGGAAAACTGAGACATTGATGCATTGTTGGTGGAATTGTGAACAGATCCAATCATTTTGGAGAGCAATTTGGAACTATGCTCAAAAAGTTATCAAACTGTGCATACTCTTTGATCCAGCAGTGCTACTACTGGGCTTATATTCCAAAGAGATATTGAAGAAGGGAAAGGGACCCATATGTGCCAAAATGTTTGTGGCAGCCTTTTTCATAATGGCTAGAAACTGGAAATCGAATGGATCCCCATCAATTGGAGAATGGCTGGGTAAATTATGGTGTATGAATGTTATGGAATATTATTATTCTATAAGAAATGACCAGCAGGATGGATACAGAATGAATGAGCAGAACCAGAGATCATTATACACTTCAACAACACTACTATATGAGGATCAGTTCTTATGGAAATGACTGTCTTTGGCAATGAGAGGACCCAATTCAATCAATTGATCAGTGATAGACAGAATCAACTACACCCAGCAAAAGAACACTGGGAAATGAAAGTGGACTGCTTGCATTTTTGTTTTTCTTCTCAGGTTATTTTTACCTTCTGAATTCAATTTTTCTTGTACAACAAGAGAACTGTATAAATATGTACACATATATTATAGTTGAGATATACTTTAATATGTTTAATATGTATGAGACTGCCTGGCATCTAGGGGAGGGGGTAGAGGGAAGGAAGGGAAAAATTGGGATTGAAGTGTTTGCAAGGGTCAATGTTGAAAAATTATCCATGCATATGATCTGTCAATAAAAAGCTATGATTAAAAAAAATAAAACATACGCATGGGTAATTTTTCAACATTGACTCTTGCATAGCCTTGTGTTTCAGATTTTCCCCACCATTCCCCCACCCCTTCCCCTAGATGGCAAGCAATCCAATATATGCTATACATGTTAAAATATATGTTAAATCCAATATGTGTAGACATATTTATATAATTTTCTTGCTGTACAAGAAAAATCAGATCAAAAAGGAAATTAAAAGAACAACAACAAAAAGAATGAGAATGTTATATTGTGATCCACATTCAGTTCCCACAGTCCTCTCTCTGGGTGTAGATGGCTCTCTTCATCACAAGATCATTGGAACTAGTATCAATCATCTCATTTTTGGAAAGAGTCATGTTCATCAAAATTGATCATCATATAATCTTGCTGTTGCCATGTACAATGATCTCCTGGTTCAGCTCATTTCACTTAACATCAGTTCATGTAAGTCTCTCTAGGCCTCTCTAAAATCATTCTCCTGATCATTTCTTATAGAACAATAATATTCCATAATATTCATATATCATAACTTATTCAGCCATTCTCCAACTGACTCAACACACTACAAACATTTTTGCATGTGTGACCCCTTTCCTTCTTTTAAGATTTTTTTGGGGATATAAGCCTAATAGAAACACTGCTGCATCAAAGGATATGCACAGTTTGATAACTTTTTGAGCTTAGTTCCAAATTGCTCTCCAGAATGGCTGGAAGGGATGAAAGTTTCTTGCTTATATTGGGATAACTTGGATTAGAGTTTGCTTATTTACCTTGGATATTGTTGCAAGGAATATGTTCAAAGTAAAAAAATAATGATAATAAATTAATTTATAACTAAGTTGAATGTTATTGATTGGTTCAGTGTACATTTTAGACTTTGGAAAAGTACTGTGCCCTCAAACCAAAAATAAAACACATAGGAGTAAGTCTCAGTCTGCCATCAAACAGAAGACAACTAGATCAAAACTCAGATGCAAATGATTTCACTACCATTTGAATGCTGGACAAATCCCTAATTTTGATTCTTACAGGTTTTTCTTCATTGTACCAATGTATGTTTTAACTATATCATATTGTGAACATATAGCACATCTGACCATGTCACTTCCCTACCCAGTAAAAGACCATGGCTCCTTTTTGCTTCTATGATAAATTATAAATTCCCATAGTTATATTTTAGAATCTTTAACAACTTAGCCCCCAGACTGTCTTTCAAAAATCATTGTGAAGACTCTTCTTACATTTTTCATTCCAACCCAAACTAGCCTTCTCTTTGTTTCTCACACATGAACAATCCATATCCTGGCTCTTTAGTTTTTTAGTGACCTTTTCTTCACTGCTTTACAGAATCCCTATCATCTTTAAAGATAAATTTATGAACTGCCTTATAAGTGAAGTCTTTCCAGTTTCCCCTCAACACTAATGTCTGTCTCTCTGACTGAATATTTATTCTTTTAATGTTTAAATAAAGAGAGAGGCAGCATAGCATAGTGGAGAGAGAGCTGGACATAAAACCAGGAAGATGCATCTTGAAGAACTGTCTCTGACCCATTCTGGATTTGTGACCCTAAGCAACTCTCAATGCCTCTAAGATTATAAATTAGAGAGAAGTGTTAGCCTGCAATGGTAAAGGGTATTTCTTCACTAATGAAATCACAGATCCAATCCTTAGCCCCATACTTAATGTTTGATGTTTTTATTATTTGTCCTTAGTTTTTTAAAAGGACCAATGACATCATAGTGTGATGTCTTTACTTGTGTGTGAATTGGATTTAAGTGAGGCAGAGCTGCACAAAGTCATCAGTTTCACGCTCTCTTCCAGAGTCAAAGAAGTCTAGACAAAGTGAGGATGATTGGTAATCATTGGGATGCGGTGGATGCCCTTGACATCGTTGATGTCTGATCAAGTTCTAAAGTCTTCACAGTGCTTGGTTCAGTTGTCTGCTGGGTTGTTGGAACAAATTGTTCTAATCCTCTCATTTTAGAGATAAAAAATCTTCTTGGTGTAAATATCGCCCCTGACTCACTGACAGATTTAAGACCCAACACTTACCCTCAATCTGGATTAGCCTGTCTTTTGAGATAGTTTTTCCCAAAGGTGTGGCCACAAGCCATGCTATATACAGTTTCTTGGAACCACTGAAGAATGAAATACCAGTCCTAAAAAGGTTCCGCAAATCTTCACACCAGAGTTACTACTTTTCTTTGAAGATCTTTTTCATATATTCTATATCTAAATTTATATCTTTATTTTTCTCACTAAAATATAAACTCCTTTTTATTAGGGATTGTTTCATTTTCTCTATTTGTATCTCTAGCAGCTAACACTGTATGTGACATATAGCTAGTGCTTAATAAATGGTTGTTGTTTGCTTAAGGACTCCTGGTAAATGAAGCTGTTCCAAGACTGGTTGAAATGTTCAATACATGCTCAAGAAGGCCAAACTTAGCCCCCTGTGGGTTATCTGGGCCAGAACTAAAGCAGTAGAATATCTGAAATTTATCTATGTGAGTGATCCCAACTTTTTAGAGGAAGAACTATTAATGTTTGTTGATAAGGGGGTGGCGGACGTTAAGTACAAGTCACTGTTGGCTGTTGATCAAACTTTTTTCTCTATTGGAAACTCCCATAAGCTAACAAGAGGAGGGGCATGCCACATTAGTGACTGGCTTGATGATATGCCAGGTAAGATTTTGAAATCCATCTATAGATTTCCTTCTATTAGCTAGGAATCTGTTCCCTCTGTGCATCCTACTTGAAATTAGACTAATAATGCAGACATCTTATTGGATATGGGCAAACCTTGGTTTTCAATAAAATCAAGTAGCAAGCTGACTTTGACAAGCTGATCTATGGCAACTTAAGCAAATATTTGTTCTGACCTGTTAAAACATGCACTCTGAAACTTACTAATGTCTTCACAGCAGAAGTTCACTTCATAACCACACCCTGTTTCTTCTGACTTTATAAGCTGTTCGCAAAAATTTAGTGCTTTAAAAAAATAAGCGGAGCATATCTTTGTATTCCTACTTTTCATGATCTCCTTGAGATTTGCATAAATCTTATGTAAAACTAGTATTAGGAAAATATAAGCAGTCTTTTAATTATGAATACCATTTCTTCATTTAATTAAGTCTTTTAATAGTTAATATTTTTTCACAAAGAATTTTTTAAAAATACTCTATATAAACTCTTAAGCATCACTTTCCCTATCCCATAAAAATCAACCCTATCAGATTCAACCTAACAAATATTTAGCAGCAGTGTGGAGAATGGCATAGCAGAGTGACACAAAAGTTTGTCTAGTTTGTAGCCAAGAAAGTTAGGGAGAATGTTGAGTGTGACAATCAAATTGAAATTTAACATTATACTTAATTTTGTATGCTATTCTTTCCAGAGATAAATTTGGTCTACCTAAACAAAACATATCAGACAAATGTCCTTGATGCTATGCCACAGAGATAAGTTTTTACATGTGGTACTACTGTTCCAAGCATGCCATACAGAGAAGATCCCAAAATAAGGGGTCATAAAATATGTTTGTTTGTCATTCTTTACTGTTAATAATTAAAATAATATAGAGGCTTATGTTTTCTTCATTTTAAAATGCAGTTCATCATAGAGCTAGGAATACCACAGGATATGGTGGTATTACATTTATGGATTGCTCCATGGAGACTAGGAAAATCTGGAGCTGTTTGGACAAAATCATGTTAGAGGGGCTACTCTAACATAGAAGCAATGCTTTAGTATTAACATCAGACTGGGAATCAGGAAGGGGCACAGGTGAGAGAATAAAATTAGGAGGAGTATATGGAAGACTAATAAGGTTCATGAAAACTGAAAGTGAGAAGGGGTATGGAAAATTCAGGTGAGGTTATAGACACTTCATTACTTTTTTGGTGGAATTGTAGCCTGGTGAAAACATTTTGTAGTATTTTAGGACAGAATGCTATTAAGAGTAGCAAAATTGTTTTTATCTTTTTTGCATTTGAATACTTTTATTTTATTTTATTTTATTATAGCTTTTTATTGACAGAACATATGCATAGGTAATTTTTCAATATTGACACTTGCAATCACTTCTATTCCTTCCACGCCCTTCCCTAGATGGCAGGCAGTCCCATACATGTTAAAGATGCTAAAGTATACCTTAAATACAATATATGTGTTCATATTTATACAGTTCTCTTGTTGCACAAGAAAAATCAAACTTAGAAAGGTAAAAATAACTTGGGAAGAAAAACAAAAATGTAAGCAGTCCACATTCATTTCCCAGTGTTCTTTCACTGGGTATAGCTGGTTCTCTTCATCACTGATCAACTGGAACTAAATTGGATCCTCTCATTGCCGAAGACAGCCACTTCCACAAGAATTGATCCTCATATAGTATTGTTGTTGATCTCGTGGTTCTGCTCATTTCACTCAGCATCCGTTCGTGTAAGTCTCTCCAGGCCTTTCTGAAATCAAACTGTTGGCCATTTCTTACAATAATATTCCATAATATTCATATTCCATAATATTCATATACCACAATTTACTCAGCCATTCTCCAATTGATGAGCATCCATTCAAGTTCCAGTTTCTAGCCACAATGAAAAGGGTTGCCAAAATTGTTTTTATATTTCAACTTGTTGATTCCATTGTCGGGACTTTTTCACTAAAAGTACATAAAAAAGGACCTTTCTGTGCCAAAATAACTGCTTTATTTGTAACATCAAAAAATCAATCATAGCCTATGTGTGAGAATTATGAGAATGACTAAGCAAATTATGATTATGGAATAGAAATAATTATTTTATTGACAAATCAAACATTTGTTAGGTACTTGTTGTATGCTAGGCACTGTGCTAAGTACTGGGAATATAAATAAAATTAAAAAGTAAGGAGAAATAATTCTTGTTCTGAAGGAGGTGACATTCTAACGGCAGAGATAAAATGCAAATAACTAAGTACACACTAAACCTGTACAGTATAAATAGGAACTAATTCCAGAGAGAAAGTATTGGTGAAAGGAGGGATGTAATGGGGAGGCCTCTTGCAGAAAAATGGGATTTGAGGTAAATCTTGAAGAAAGGAATGAGCTATATGTGAGGAGGGAGAACATTCCAGGAATTGGGCCAAGAAAAAGTCAATATCATATGTGAGAAACAGCCAAAAAGGCCAGTACATTGCTAGAGTACAGGGAGTTCAGGGAGGGGATTCCAGTCTAAAAAGACTGGAAATATAAAACACATATAAGGAACCATTTATAAACACAGGTAATGGGTCTAACTATGCACACTGGTCCCTTCCTTTGTACCACATGTTCTGGACCTTTGCTAATATACACATAAGAACAGCAGGTCCTAGTTGATCCTCCCATGTCCCTATAACTAAGGGAGGAATGATTTGCAATGGTATCAGGAAGTGTTCACTTTGTGAACAAGGAAAGAATTTGTCTCTTTATAGGTAGAATCTTTGTTGTGACATAGCTCATTGTAGCTCTCCATTGGGTTTTCATTGAGAAGAGGTGGAATTTCTTCTCTTCCCCCTACATTGATGGGATCTACATGAACATAGCAACAAGAACATTTGTTTTCTAAGGCAATTTAAAATTGCACTTTAAGTGCCTGATTGTTTTTTCTGTTTATATTTCTTGGTCTAGTTCCCTGAACACAAATCTTTTGAAATGGATAGTTCCACCCTTGTCTCTAATCTTGTATTTCTGGACAGGTCAGAAGCTGACTTCTGCAACAATTTCTCAGGGCAAGAAGACAGTTCTATCAGAAAAATTCTGTAGCTGAAAGGACTAAAAACCATGCCTAACTGGACAGATCTAAGAAATGAATGTGAAATATCTGATGAGCCATCATACAAAGATGAGACTGAATACTAGTAATGATAGGTTACTATTTCATGTTTTAAGTATTTATGAGTAACAGACTGTATATCTGTTATTTGAGGACCAGTCTAACTATATTTGGAGAATCATCCTCTTACAGGCTGACCACAGAGTGGTAATTTTTTTAAACCATGGCATTCACTAAGATTAAGGGCAAAAAGTCATTGTGATCTGCATCACAAAATCACAGAGCTTTAAAGCAATAAAATTCAAATTAAAAAAAAAAAAGACAAGATTTTATTTTTGAGTTTGGATCCAGCACATTGAAGTGAATTAAGTTCCACCTTTCATATATTGGGTGGATTGAAATTTGATGGGAAATTGCAAATTGCTGATTTAAGAATGTTTGATTATATATCAAGCCTTATAATGGTTGATTTCATAGTTTGTATCATAACTAATTTTTTTGGAAGAATTGAAGAAAGTATTTAGTGCATTCTTCCTAAACAATGACAACCTCAATTCAATTTCAGCTAGGTGGTAAAGTAGGTAAGTGTACTAGACCTGGAATCAGGAAGGCCTTAATTCAAGTCCAGCCTCAGATATTTACTACCTGTATGGCACTAGGAAAATCACTTAACCTCTAACTGTCTCCTTATATACAAAATGGGGATGAATAATAACAATTGCCTCCCAGAATTGTTATGAGGATACAAGATAATTTTTATATAAAGTGCTTTTTAAATGTTTTAAGTGCTACAAAATATTATTATTATTAAATCTTATTTTTATTGATATCTTTTCATTTTTACATCACTTTAATTTCCCAGCATATCCTTTTTCTGTCCTTACTCAATAAGCTTTTCCTAATAACAAGATATAAAAAAGAGGGGGAAATCAGTTTAGCAAAATTAACCAACAAATCATCATCATGCCATAATCATTGTCATAATCATCAGCATTGTTATCATAATCATAACTAGCATTTGTATAATTATTGAAGGTTTATACATAATTTTACACAAATTATTTCATTTTATCCTCATAACAATTTTAGGAGGTAGGTGGTATTATTATCTTCATTTTATAGATGCAAAAAACTGAAATAGACTGAGGTTAAGTGAATTGTCCAAAGTAATACAACTACTAAGTGTCTGAGGTCAAATTTGAACACAGATCACTCTGCATTCAGGTCTAACACTTTATGGCACCATCTAGTTATTTCATCCTCAACTATATTTGACAGTTTATGCATTATTCCACAATTATCATGTCCTACTGTCTGCAAAGAAGAGAGGTGAAGTACTGTTTACTCCTTTCTGGGGTCAAGTTTGACCATATGGTTTTAGAAAAATGAGACAGAGACAAACAGACAGAGAAAGAAATAATCACAAAGAGATGCAGAGAGACAGAAAAAGAGAGACATGTAGAGACCAAAAAGAGATGTATTTAATAATAATTTTTTTCTTTTTTTCTGCTGAGGCAATTGGGGTTAAGTAACTTGCCCAGGGTCACACAGATAGGAAATGTCTGAGGCCAGACTTGAACTCAGGTCCTTCTGACTTCAGGGCTGATGCTCTATCCACTGCAACATCTAGCTGCCCCTAATATCAATATTTTTAAAGGTTAAATACCTAGTTCCTGAAGAAAATTTTTATCTGAATCAATTTGTATATGATTTTATACTTGAGAAATTTTACTGCAAATTTATCTGCTAAAAATACTGGTGAACATTATATTTCATGGAAAAATAATAATATATGTCAGATTTAAGAAGGATCATGTCATAAAATACTTCCTTCTTGCTACTAAAATTTTTTTTATTTTATTTTTTCCAATTATATGTAAAGATAGTTTTCAACATTTGCTTTTATCAGATTTTGATTTTCATATTTTTTCTCTCTTCATTCCTCCCATTCCCCTCCCCAAGACAGCAAGCAATCTGATATAGGTTATACATGCATATGTAATCCTATGAAATATATTTCCACATTAGTCATATTGTGAAAGAAGGATCAGAACAAAAGGGGAAAACTATGAGAAAGAAAATCAAATTATTGCTACTGTTGATAGCTTTTTACTCAGCATCAAAGATTATTCAATTTTTATCATTTTTGTTTCTGAGCATTTTTACTTTATCCATGTAGATTTTTCCATCCTTTGAAGACCAATGTCTATGCATGCCTTAAGCTCCCACAGTGGGCAATGACGGAGTGAAATTTTAGTAAGGAAATGAAAATTTGACCAAAAGATGAATAATAAGTCTCTGTAGTATTAATAAAATCAGCTAGAACAGGGCTAGATACCCTGAGTTGAATTAAGCAGAATCCTTGCCCTAGTGAAGCTTTGGATCTAAATTTCACAGATCTTTACTAAGTTTAGTTCCTCTAAACTAAAAGTTTAGAGGAATTGCTGAGCATAAAACATTGTGAGGCTGCATCTCAGTATAATGTCATTCTAGGGAATAAAATTCTTCATTATTTCTTAATCATGTTATATTTCTTGGAAACCCTTTCACAAGATGTGGGAATTATTTTTCATCATTGGCATATTTTGTCATCTCAAGTTTCTGTTTTCTTCTCCCTTCCACCCACATCACTCTTTTTTGATTGTTTGCCAGTGATACCAACACCTGTAAAAGGTGGGGCTGAGAATTTACAAAATTGCTTCATATATAGCTTTGGTGTTTAGTCTTCTCTTTCTGCCCCCAGGGAAAAAAACTGAAAAAGTAGTTTTATAGCAGGCTCATTAAGGTGTGCCAATGTATTTCTATCCCTTCTTTGAACTGAGAACTTGGGGATGGCTTTTAGGATCAATTTGACAGGATTATGTTCTAAATATGGTTAGCTAAATTTCCTTTGTTTTTCATGACCTATATTTAAATATTTTCATTTTCCCCTCTTTTGCTTATCTGATAGCTTAAAATGTATTTATTACAGTACTTTTTTTTGTCTTTAATGTGACAAATCAACTTTAGATCCATAAATATACATTAGTTATTTCTGGAGCAGATGGGGATGTAGTAAAGAAAAAAATTGCTAACCTTAGAATCAGAGGACCTGAGTTGCAGTTCTGATTTGCTTTTATCCATTAATTTGTCTTAGGCAAATCATTTTACCTTTCTGAGTTTTAGTTTCTTAATTTGAAAAATGAAGAGGTTAGATTAAATAATTGTTAAGGTCTCTTCCATCTCTAACATTCTATTAGAAAAATTAGAGAAGGCAGGGAGGAAGGCAAAGAAACATTCAAAAAGAGAGCTTAAAGGAATCTTAGAAGTCACCTTATTCAACTTCTATGTTTGGCTGAGGAAGAAATTGAAATCACAGTGAGAGAAAGCCCAAGGTAAATAAACATAAATGGACTAAAATAGGATTCACTTACACAATAAAATCAGCCAATCAATCAACAATCATCTGTTAAGTGCCCAATTCCAGGTGGCAGGAATGCTTGTGGTAACAAGGGATCAGGGGACCTTCACAGATAAGGACCAGAAGACAGGCTAGGAGAGTGTTGGTCATATTTCTCCCTGGATTTCACTATTTTGGAAGCATTGAAAACTTTCACACACATATCCACACTCCCACACACATACTCTCTTCTTCTCCCTTCCCTGTTCAGAGCTGTAAAAAGAAAAGGGAAAAAAAAATCTAAAACTTGGGACATACCTCTGCCTGTAGTGAGTGAAGCCCAACTGTAACAAAATTCAAAGTACAAAAATAGTCTGGAAAACAAACAACAATAACAACAAGAACCTGATCATAAAAAGCTACAATGGTGACAAGGAACCCAAGACACGATAGAATATAATAACTGATGCAATGAAAAAAAATCCTCAAAGAAAGATGAAGATTGGACACAAATCCAACAATTTCTAAAATAGCTAAAGAAAGCACTTAAAATTATTATAGCTTTTTAGTTACAATATATATGCATGGGTAATTTTTTTAGCATTGACAATTGCAAAACCTTTTGTTTCAACTTTTCCGCTCCTTCTCCCCTCTCCTACCCCCAGATGGCAGGTTAACCAATACATGTTAAATATGTTAAAGTATAAGTTAAATACAATATATGCATATGTGTCCAAACAGTTATTTTGCTGTTCAAAAAGAATCAGACTTTGAAATAGTGTACAATTAGCCTGTGAAGGAAAACAAAAATGCAGGCGGACAAAAATAGAGGGATTGGGAATTCTATGTAGTGATTCAGAGTCAAATCCCATTGTTCTTTTGCTGGGTGTAGCTGGTTCAATTCATTACTGCTCTATTGGAACTTATTTGGTTCATTTCATTGTTGAAGAGGGCCATGTCCATCAGAATTGATCATCATACAGTATTGTTGTTGAAGTATATATTGATCTCCTGGTCCTGCTCATTTCACTCAGCATCATCAGTTCATGTAAGTCTCTCCAGGCCTAAGAAAGCACTTTTTTAAAAAGAGCAAAAAAAAAATCAATCAAATAAGAGTGATAGAGGAAAACATAAAAAAAGAAATTAAAGCAATGGAAAAATTATGACAAATGAATTAATAGCTTGGTAAAAGACACACACAAACACACAAACATACACATTCAAAGAACTCTATAGAAAGGAGAATTGGTCAAATGGGGAAAAAATACAAAACCTCAATGAAGAAAATAATTCCTTCAAAACTAGAGTTGGTCAAGTAGAAGCTAGTAGACTCCTTGAAACATCAAGAAACAATAAAGCAAAAGCAAAATAATGAAAAAGGAAGAAAATATGAAATAGGAAGAAAATATGAAATATTTTATCAGAAAAACAATTGAACTTCAAAATAGATCAAAGGGAGATAATATGAAAATTATTGGACTATCTGAAATCAATGACTAAAAAAAGAGCCTAGACATCATGCTTCAAGAAAGTATGAAGGAAAACTGCCCATCTATTTTAGAACTGTGAGACAAAATAGAATTAAAAAGCAATCACCTCATTTAAAAAAGAGAAAAATATTACAGTAGCCAGAAAGGAATCTTGAAATACTATGGAACCACAGTTAAGATCATGAAACATTTAGCAGTTACTACAATAAAAAAGCAGGAGGCTTGGAATATGATAATCTGGAAAATAAAGGAGCTATGATTATAACCATTCATCATCTATTTAGCAAAAATTGTTACAATTCTTCAGAGTAAAAATGAATATTTTTGAAAGTATAGGACTTCAAGAATTTCTGATGAAAAGACCAGAACCAAACAGAAAATTTGATTTTCAAAAACAAGGCTCAAGAAGCAAAAAATGGTAAATATGAAAGAAAAACCACAAGGAATCCAAGAAACTCAATTTTTTCACCCTCCATATGGGAAGATGATACACATAACTCCCAAGAACTTTATTAATGTTAGGGCAGTTAAAAGAAAAACATATACAGAAAGAAAGTGAATTATGTTGGGATTACCTCACAAAAATAATGGAAGGATGAGAAAAAGGGGGTAAGAAAGAGGAAGAATGGGGGAAATTATTAAATCTCAAAGAGGTAAGCAAAGAAGAGTATATAATAGTATATACAGGAGAAGGGAAATTGGGGACAGGAGATAATTCTTGAACCTTATTATCATCTAAACTGGCTCAAAGAAAGAAGAATACAGATACACACTCAATTGCATGTAAAATTCTATTTAATCAACAGAGAATTAGGCAGGAAAGAAACTAAGCAAATGAGGAAGTGGTTATGTGACAGATGGTAGGTTAAAGGAGACTGATCAGAAGCATTTCTGTACAGCTGTATTTGGCACCTTCACAAAAATTGACCATGGGTGAGGGCATAAAAATCTCACAAACAAGTACCAAAAAAGCAGAAATATTAAATGCACTTTTCAGACAATATTATAAAAATGATGTTCAATAAAGAGTCTTGAAAGCATAAATTAAAAATTAATTAGAAACTAAATAATCTAATCCTAAAGAATGAATGGCCAAGTAATGTCATAGCAATAACCAAAAATTTCATTAAAAAGACAACAAATAAGAAATTTGTGGGATGCAGCCAAAACAGTATTTAGAGGAAAATTTATATCCCCAAATGCTTATATCAATAAAAGAGAAAGAGAACAGATCAATTAATTGGGCATGGGATTTTTAAAAAGAATAAACTTTAAATTATTAGTTAAGACAAAATAAAAATCCTAATAATGAAAGGAAAAGTTAATAAAATTGAAATAATACATTAAAATAGGAGTTGGTTTTATGTGAAAGAATATAATAAATAAGCCATTGATTAATATAATTAGAAAGAAAAGAAAGACAAAACCAACTTATTAGTTGGTCCAAATGAGTATGGTGAATGCAGCACCAATGAAGATAAGACTAGGACAATTATTAGGAGCTATTTTACTTAATTATATTTCAATAAAACTGACAATTTAAGCAAAATGGATAAATATTTACAAAATATAAATAACTTAGAATAAAAAAGTCAATAGGATACTGAAATAATTCTATCTTAGAAAGGGAAACTGAACAATTCATAAATTAGCTCCTTATTAAAAAAAAAAAAAAAACAACCCTCAGACTCAGATGCATTTACAAGTGAATTCTACTAACTATTTAAAGAACAATTTATTTAATACTATATACATATTTTGAAAAATAGCTATCAACCAAATTCCTTAAACCAGGGGAGTAAAAACAGAGAAAGAAAACCATAGACTAAATTTCCTACTGAATACTCATGCAAAATTGTTATTTAAAAAAATTTTTTTTTTATTTTTTCCTAATTAAAAATTTTGAAAAAATTTTTTTAAGATATTGAGTTCTAAATTCTCTTCCCTCCTTGCTTCACTGGCTTCTTATTGAGAAGTCAAGCAATTTGATATGTTATACATGTGACATCATGCAAAACATACTTCTGTGTTAGTAATGTAAAAGAAAAGAGACTCCTTTCCCAGGCAAAAACAAGAAAACAAATTTTTTAAAGTAAGCCACAGATTTCCAGGACTGGAGCCAAGATGGTGGAGAGGACACAAATTTCTTTCTGACCTTCTCCTACAACCCACAGACTAATTAGCAAATCCAGCCTCTGAATTAGCTCTGGACCAGCAGAATCCATAAATATTGGGAGTGCAACAAATTATCAACAGAAGATAATTTTGAAGATCACCATAAAAGGTCTGTTTCAATTGGAAATGGAAGGGTGACAGCTAAGTGTAAATAACTAAACACAGAGGCCAGCACAGACAGAGCAGAGTCCCATGGTGGTGTAGACTCTGAGTGGTGGAGAATCTACGGGAGGAAACAGAACAGAAAAGGTCTGTTTCAATTGGAAGCAGGAGGGAGACAGCCAAACATAAGCAGCTGAGCATAATTGTACACAGTTGTTGGTACATTGTTGTACACTGTGTTGGTTGCACAAACAGTGCAGAATCCCAGGGCAATGGGGTCTCTGCAGGACAGTGTGGGCTCTGTGGAGCAGAGAATCTACAGGAGGAATCTACAGCAATGTTGGCTACTCTGCCCTGATTGCAAGACAGTAGATCACCAGAGAAGTTATAAAACATCCAACACAAACACAAAAGGTCAATAGTGAATCCCAAAATGCCAGAATCCAGGAGTAAGTCAGCACTGACCTGCCACTGCTGCGGCTGCATATAGAGTAAATGATTGCTTATAGAGGAAGCTTGAAAAACCTCCCTTGCCCTAAAAGCAGATGTTAACATTTTTTAAAAATGAGTAAAAAATTAAAGAGAACCCTGATGGTGAAAGAGAAGAACAGATTTCAAACCCTGAGCAGAATAAAAGCAGATTGTCTCCAGATGAAGTCCCAGAAGATGATAGTTCCCATCACACAAGGCTCTCATAGAAGAAATTAGAAAGGATCTTAAAAGAGAGCTAGAAAAAAATGGGGAAAGGAAATGAGAACTTTGCAAGAGAGTATAAAAAAGACACATAATTCATTAAAAGATAGATTTTTTAAAATGGAAAAAGAAAACAACTTCCAGAAAAACAGAATTTGTGAAACTAAAAAAGAAAATAAAAAAACAAAATTTGTGAAACTGAAAAAGAAAATAACTCCTTAAAAAAACCAGAATTTGTGAAATGGGAAAAATTTCCATAGAACAAAACAACTCATTTAAAAATTCAATTGGACAAATACAAAAAGTAAATGAAGAAAATAATTCACTAAAATTCAGAACTGAACAAATGGAAATGAATCACTCAATGAGACAAGAATCAGTCAAGCAAAACCAAAAAAAAAAAAAAAAAAAAAAGAAGAAAAAAAAGAAAGAAAAGAAAAAGCAGAAAAAAAATGTAAACTATCTAATTAGGAAAACAACCGAGCTGGAAAATAAATCTAGGAAAGACAATCAAAGGATTACTAGACTCCCTGAAATACATGATGAAAAAAGGAGCCTAAATACTATTTTTCAGGAAATCATGAAATAGAACTGCCCAGATATCATAGAATCAGAATGTAAAATGACCATTAAAAGAATTCATCAAACTCCTCCTGAAAGAGATCCCAAAATTAAAATCCCAAGGAATATCATGGCTAAATTTCAGAACTATCGGGCCAAGGAAATACTATTACAAGCAGCCAGAAGGAAACAATTCAAATACTGAGGAGCCACAATAAGGATTACTCAGGACTTAGCAGCTTCCACTTTAAAGGATCAAAAGACCTGGAATCTGATATTCTGAAAGGCAAAGGAATTGGAATGCAGCCAAGAATAAATTACCCCATGAACTGAACATTTTCTTTCAGGGAAGAAGATGGACATTCAATGAAAATGGTGAATTCCATTTATTTTTGATGAAAAGACCAGAGCTAAGCAAAAAATTTGACCTCCAAATATACAACTCAAGAGAAGCATAGAAAGGTAAAAAGAAAAAAAAAACTCTTGAGAACTATATTTCTGTTATGGGTAGACATAGAGTACATGTATAATCTGATTTTGCTGTTATAATATAAAAAAAGAAATGAGGTGGAAAGGAGATTGTAATAGAAAAAAGGGGGAAAGTGGAGGTAAAATGAAGAAAATTACATCTCAAAAAGAGGTAAAGAAAATATTATAATTGAGGGAAAGAAGGACGGTTGATGAATATTGTGTGAATCTTACTCTAATCATATTTGCTCAAAGAAAGAATATTAGATATATTTGGTTTCACTGAGAAACTTCTCTCACCCTGTCAAAAAGTGGGAAGGAAAAAGAGAAAAAGGAAGGGGTAGGCTAAATAGAAAGGAAAACAGAAATAGTAGGGGAAAGGTATAAGAAAAGGGAAGGGTCTCTAAAGGGAGAGGACTGCTTAAGGCAAATAGTGCTCATAAATAAAATACTGGGGAGGAGGGAAAGGGGAAAAGGAAAGAGAAAATACTAGAATTTACCTCAAAAATAAAAAGAGAGAATTATCCACCAATGAAGAGGAAATTAGAGTAATAATTATGAGTTATTTTACCCAACTTTATGCCAATAAATTTGACAACCTAAGTGAAATGGAGGAATGCCTACAAAAATTTAGATTGCCCAGGTTAAAAGAAGAAGAAATAAATTACTTAAATAGTCCCATTTTAGAAAAAGACCTAGAACAAGCTATTAATCAACTCCCTAAGGAAAAATCTCCAGGACCAGATAAATTTACATGTGAATTCTACCAAACATTTAAAGAATAATTAACTCCAATGCTACATAAAGTATTTGAAAAAATAGGGAATGAAGGACTCCTACCAAATTCCTTTTATGATAGAGACATGGTACCGATACCTAAACCAGGTAAGACAAAAACAGAGAAAGAAAATTATAGACTAATCTCCCTAATGAATATTGATGCAAAATCTTAAATATTAGCAAAGAGATTGCAAAAAATAATCCCCAAGATAATGCACCATGGCCAAGTAGGATTTATATCAGGAATGCAGGGCTGGGTATATCAGTTCTTTCTTTGAAGGTGGATAGCATTTTTAATCATAAATCCTTTGGAATTATAGTATTGCTTATACTATAGTATTTGGATTATAGTATTGCTTAAAATAAGTTATTCAGTTCAGCATCATACAATGTTACTGTTACCATGTACATTGTTCTCCTGGTTTTGCTCATTTCATGTTCTATTGGTTCATATAAATCTTTGTAGGTTTTTTCTGAAATCAACCTGCTTATCATTTCTTATAGCACAATAGTTTTCCATTTCAAATGTATCTGCTAATATTTAGCCATTCCCTAATTCATGAGCATTTCTTCAGCTTCTAATTCTTTGACACCACAAAAGAGCTACTGTAAATATTCTCATACACAGGGATACTTTTCTTTTAAAAAAATCTCTTTAAAATACAGATCAAGTTGTGGTATTGCTGGTTTAAAGGTACCCATAGAGCCCTTTGAGCATAGTTGCAGATTGTTCTCCAGAATGGTTGAATCAATTAACTGCTCAACCAACAGTGTATTAGTGTCTCAATTTTCTAATGTCCCCTCCAACTTTTGTCATTTTTCTTTTCTGTCATGTTAGCCAACCAGATATGTGTGGGATGTACCTCAGAGTTATTTTGATTTGTATTTTTTTTTAATTCCTAGAGATTTAGAAGGTTTTAAAATATATATGAGATTATAGATACTTTTGAATTCTTTATTGGAAAAATAGCTTGTTCATATGCTTTAACCATTTATCAATTGGGGAATGACTTGTATTCTTATAAATTTGACTTAGTTATCTATATATTTGAAAAATAAAGCCTTTGTCAGGGAAACTTGATGCAAAAATTTCCCCCAATTATGATTACTGTATATTCTTCTCCATCTGGTTTTCCTCTTATTTATCCTCAAAAGAATTTTGCTTCTGATTACCACATCTCCAAATCTAACCTCTATTCCTTTCCTCTACACTTTTTTCTGTAGGGTAAGATAAATTTCGGTACTCAAATGAGTGTGTTATTTATTTTCTCTTTGAGTCAATTTTGATGAGAGTAAGCTTTGAGTACCCTCAATTCCCCTATCCCACTCTCTACTGTAAAACGTCTTTTTTGTATCTCTTATATATGAGACAATTTAACCCCATTCTACATTTCCCTTTCTCCTTCTTACAGTCCATTCCTACTTCTCATCCATTAATTTCTTTTTTAAAGATATTGTTTCATACTCCTAATTGCCTTAATAATGTAAAAATTCTTAGGAGTTATAAGTATCACCTTCCATGTGGAAATGTTAAACAGTTTAAGCTTATTGAATGTCTTATGATTTTTTTTACCCTTTAATGCTTCTCTTGAATCTTTTACTTAAAAATTAACATTTCTATTCAGTTTTATTCTTTTCATGAGAAATACTTTGTAGTTCTCCATTTCACTATGCATTCATTTTTTTTCTCTCTGAAGGATTATATTCAGTTTTGCTAGGTAGGTAATTCTTGGTTGTAATCCTAGATCTTTTGCCTTTCAGAATAACATATATCAAGCTCTCTGATCCTGTCTCAACAATATTTGAATTATTTCTTTCCATCTGCTTGCAATATTTTCTCCTTGATCTGGGCTTTGGAATTTGGCCACAATCTTTCTGGGAGTTTTCATTTTGGGATCTCTTACTGAAAGTGTTCAGTAGATTCTTTCAATTTCTATTTTGCCCTGTGTTTCTAGAATATTAGGGAAATTTTCCTTTAATAATAAAATTCTATTTTTTCTGGTCATGGTTTTGGGGGTAGTTCAATAATTTTTAAATTATCTCTCCATGTTCAATTTTTTTTTTTTTTTTTTTTTTTTTGCTGAGGCAATTGGGGTTAAGTGACTTGCCTAGGGTCACACAGTTAGGAAGTGTTAAGTATCTGAGACCAGATTTGAACTCAGGTTTTCCTGACTTCAGGGCTGGTGCTCTACCCACTGCACCACCTACCTGCCCCTACATGTTTTGTTTTTTAGGTCATTGATTTTTTTCCAATGATATATCTCACATGTTCTTGTATTTTTATTTAATTTATTTAAAAAATTTTTTTTCTTGGTTTCTCATGAAATCATTAGCTTTCACTAGCCCAATTCAAATTCCGCCCCCAGGCAATTGGGGTTAAATGACTTGCCCAGGGTCACACAGCTAGAAAGTGTTAAGTATCAAAGGGCAGATTTGAACTCAGGTCCTCTGACTTCAGGATTGATACTTTATCTACTGCACCACCTAGCTGCCCTCCAATTCCAATTTTTAAAGAATTATTTTCTTCAATGAACTTTTGTCCATTGTTTCCCATTTGGGCAATTCTACTTTTTTAAGGCGTTCTTTACTACAGTGAATTGTACTTTTTTTTTTTTTTTTTTTTTTTTTTTTTTTTTTTTTTTTTTTAAACATGTGGCCAATTCAGATCTCTAAGGAGTTTTCCCCTTACTGGACTTTTGTGGCTGTATTTATCATTTGGCCTATTCTGCTTTTTAAGGTGTTATTTTCTTCATTATTTTTTGTCCCTCCTTATAAAGCTGTTAACTCTTTTCTCATCATTTGCTTGCATCATTTTTTTCTCTTTTCCAAATTTTTTGATGCATCTCGATTTTTCTTAAAGAATCTTAAAGCTTAAAAAAGCTCTTCCAGGAATACTTTTGGGGTATTAGTTCAACTCACATTTTTTTCTTAAGATTTTTAATGAGGCAATTTTGAATTTGTCTTTATTCTGAGTTTTATTTTGATCTTCTCTGTCACCAGAGTAACTTTCTATAGTCAGAATCTTTCTTTGTTGCTTATTCATTTTTCCAGCATATTTCTTGACTTTAACTTTATGTTAAAGTTGGGACCTACTCCAAGAGTTGTAAGGAAACTGTTTAGTGGTCAGTAAGTTTTCAGTTCTTCCAAGGGGATATGATCTAAGATAAGGCATCTTTACTGTTCTCCTGATCTGTGCCCTTTTCTATGAGTGACTATAAACACTATTTTCCACTATGGAACAGTGACCAGAGTGCTTCCCACCCTCTGTGGTCACAAGCTCTAGTATGCTAATGCTCTTTCTTATTCTGGGTCTGCAACTTGGGACTGTGACCTGCTTCTCAGTATGGCCAATGAAACAAGAGTGCTACATTCAGTGCTAGAAAAGGGATCCCTGTAATCTCCTTCTAAATCAGTTATCTGACCTCGTTACTATGAGATGAAAGTTCCAGAAGTTATCTCCACCAACTCATGTTGCTGCTGATTTGCCAGAGTTTTGCCTGCCCTAGACTGTATTCTGTGCTCACCATGATGTAACAGACATTTCCTAGTAACCTTATATATAAGTTGTCTTGAACTGGAAAATTATTACACCTCATACTTTTGTTGATTCATGGGTAGGTCAAGCCAGGATAATAAAAATGACTATTCCACCTGAATCAATTTACTTATCAATCAAACCACCAAAGAATTATTTTATAGAACCAGAAAAAATGAACAAAATTCTCCTGGAATAACAAAAGGTCAAAATTATCAAGGGAATCAATGAATAAAAAGTGAATGAAGGTGGCATAATTGTAAAAGATTTCAAACTATATTACATAGTGATAATCAGCAAAACAATTTGTTATTGGCTAAGTAATAAAATGCTATAGACTTTTAACTTTATGTTAAAATTAGACTCTACTCCAAGAGTTGTAAGGGAATTGTTTGGTGGTCAATAAGTTTTCAATTCTATAAAAGGGATATGTGTATAAGGTGAAGTGTATTTACTATTCTCCTGACCTATGCTCTTTTCTGTGAGTGACCACAAACACTTTTCCACTCTGGAAGAGTGAATAGATTAAGCATGTAATACATAGTTTTAAATAACCATAGTAATCTATCATTTGATAAACCCAAAGATCTATGATCCAGGGGCAAGTACTCACTATTTGACAATAATTGCTGGGGAAAATGGAAAGCAGTTTAATAGAAATTAATCATAGATCAATATCTTACACTGTAGATCAATATCTCACAGTATACAAAACAAGGTCAAAATGCATATGTGATTTAGACAGGGAGGGAATTAGACATAAAAGGTGCTAAGGAAATTAGGGCAGCATTGAAAAAATTACCTGTCAGGTTCATGGATAAGGCAAATTTTTATAAACAGAGAAGATAAAGAGGAAGATAAAATGGATAATTTTGATTATATGAAATTAAAAAGATCTTGCACAAATAAAATCAATGCAGCCAAAATTAGAAAGAAATTAGGATTTTTTATTGCAAGTTTTTCTGAAAAAAAAATTAGTTTCTTAAATATAAAGGTAATTGAGCCAAATTTACCAAGATTAGAACTATTCCCCAACTATGTCATCAAAGAATATAAACAGGCAATTTTCAGAAGAAGAAATCAAAGTTATCAAAAGCCATATGAGAAAGTACTCTAAATCACTAATAATGAGAGAAATGATCAGCACAGCTTTGAAGTACTGCTTCACATCTATGAGACTTGACAGAGAATGAAAATGACAAACACTGGAGGAGAGAAGGAAAAATATATATGCGAATACACTATTCATAGATTTGGGATGGGAATGAAGATTGGTTCACTTGAGCTCCTTCCAAAATATAGCCTCCTTCATGCCTGTAAGGGATGGGAGAAGGAAGACTGGCATGGTGGTGGAATGGACTCTAAGCAAAAAAGGCTATGGGGTGGACAAATGTTATAGGATAGCAAATTGGGGAATGGGCTAAGATGCTTTTTTCTAGGATGGTCTCATAATCCTCCTAAGGTATCTGGCTCCTTGTGAAAATGGGATTTTGTGCCAATTGTATACTTCTCTGAATGAGATCCAGCAGGTCACAAATTTCATTTACTGTGATTATAAGGACTTCAATAACCTCCTTGCCCCTATGCAGGAGTGGAGAACATTCAGCCTGCAGGTGGTAAAGGGTCTGAGAAATTATTTGCTAAGACAATTGCTAGGTAAAATCTCTTACTGCTTGAATTCTATAAATTGATAACTTTGTATAGCTGGTAAATGATATTATAAATATTCCTTGGCAGAAAAAAAAAGGTGTCCCCATCTCTGTCCTCAATCTATGGAAGCTCACATCCTCTGAGTCATTCTGTTGAAGTAAGACCTACAGTAATGGGCCAAAGCCCCTTTTACCCACTGATACGGAGCTTGAATTGGCTAGTGGTCAATTTCCCAGGTGTTCTCTTTTCTCTTGCTCTCCTCCAATTCCCCCACTTCCAGTTCCCCTCCAGCATGAATAAGATCCAGTCACAGGTCCAGGCTCATTGTTGGCTCCTTCCCCACAAAGCCTAATGTTGCTTGAGTCAGATAAAAACCTTATAAGCCAAATAAAAGAGTTTTTATTTTATTCTGAATACATTTCTGGGCTTCACTTGTAAAATATGGCTAATAATGCTTGTCTTCCTTAATGTTATGAAGAAAATATTTTGTAAGCCTTAAATTACTACATAGATGTTATTTTTTTTAATAGGCAGTCAACCAACCTCATCTATATAAAAGATTGATTAGCTGTGGGTTGGATCAAAGCTATTTACATTTCTATCTTCATTTAAGATTCTTCTACTTGCACAAAGAAGAAGAATGTAGACAAACATGTAGAAAAAGTGTCTGGAATATAGTATTGATTTCATGAGTCAATGGCTATTTTTGAATGTGGAAAAAGCCAGAATACAGATATCTTAGAGATTGGCTTTGATTGCTGAATTTATATTCTTATAAAATATTCCAATTTCACTGTTTGAAAATTATAGAAATACTCTGAAATTTCCCTGAAATCATAAACCCACGTGAAACACTTCAAAATTATATATTTTTCTTCATTATTCCTAATTCCTAGAATCTTGGCATAGTTCATGCTATCTAGTAATATAATAGAGATAAATATTTCCTTTTAAAAACAACATAGAAATGTGTGATTTCCTCTTTTGTTCCACCCAGTAGTAAAAGTTTGTGGAATAGCAGGCACTGAGAATTTACCTTCAGGCCAAAAAGTCTTGATGCTTCCATAATCATAGAGTAGAGTACATAGTTACAAAATAAGTAATAATAGGCCTAGTTAGAGTCTTAATATATAACATTATGGTTGCTGGGCATATGAATGTAAAAATGAAGGAAAATATTACCCTGATTGAAATAATCTGATGTCTATGACTAATAAAAAGCATGTTGGCAAATTTAATTTAATTTAATTCCTAAATGCCCAAAGGAGGAATACTTATGAATGTCATGTAGCAGTTCTGCCTGGAGAAAAGAAAAATGGAAAGGTTTTAACTTGTTTCTTCACTCAGCAATACAATAACAAATAAAAATGACATAAGTACATAAGTAATTTAGGCAACCCAAACTGGGTTTAAACTCACAATTTGGGTTGCCATCCAAATTAATTCTGGTCCATCTTCTAACTTAACCTCAGTCAACTTGTTCAAAACTCTTTAAATCTAATCATATTTTTTGACTGTTTGATAGGGGGATATTTGGGGAAATAATTTGAGGATTTCAAGAATGACAGGGATTTAATTGCAAATACATGTATTTATAAAATGAAAACTTTGAGTGAGAAAGTAAATGCACCAATTATCTCTTTAAATAACAGCTGTACTTCTAAAAGTTTCAAATACATCAAATTTTTATTAATTATATTGTATTGTAACTGTACTAGAGGAGCTTTTTATTGAAACAAATATCCAGTAAAATAAGTAATCCCTTCAAAATTTAACTGTTCTAAGTTCATGTTTTTATAGGTGAACCTATGCTGTACCATTGACCAGATATGTCTATATGTGGAGACATGCTATCAAGTGTTTCAGTATCACATTCAATGCTTACATCATTTGAGAGCATCCACAAGTGAGATTTTCATGGCTTCTTTGTATATATAATATTTAAAGCCAAATAAATTCCTTGTTCTTTTTCCCTCCCTCCTTGCCTTCCTTTCTTCTTTCTTTCCCTCCTTTCCTTTCCCTCCTTTCTTTCCCTCCTTTCTTTTCTCCTTTCCTTCCTCCCTCCTTCCTTCCTTCCTTCCTCCCTTCTTTTCTTTCTTTCCTTTCTTTCTTTTCTTTCTTTCTTTCTTTCTTTCTTTCTTTCTTTCTTTCTTTCTTTCTTTCTTTCTTTCTCTTTCTTTCTTCTTTCTTCTCTTTCTTTCTCTTCTTTCTTTCTTTCTTTCTTTCTCTTTCTTTCTTTCTTTCCTTTCTTTCTTTCTTTCTTTCTTTCTTACTTTCTTTCTTCTTCCTTCCTCCTTCCTTCCCTTCCTTCCTTCCTTCCTTCCTTCCTTTCTTTCTTTCTCACTTTCTCTCTTTCTTCCTCTTTTCTCTCTTTCTCTCCTCTACTTCTCTCTTTCTCTCTTTCTTTCTTTCTTTCTTTCTTTCTTTCTTTCTCTTTCTTTCTTTCTTTCTCTTTCTTTCTTTCTTTCTTTCTTTCTTTCTTTCTTTCTTTCTTTCTTTCTTTCTTTCTTTCTTTCTTCTTTTCTTTCTTTCTTTCTTTTTCTTTCTTCCTTTCTTTCTTCCTTCCTTCCTTCCTTCCTTCCTTCCTCCTTCCTTCCTTCCTTCCTTCCTTCTTCCTTCCTTCCTTCCTTCCTTTCTTTCTTTCTTTCTTTCTTTCTTTTTATCTTTCTTTCTTTCTTTCTTTCTTCTTTCTTTCTTTCTTTCTTTCTTTCTTTCTTTCTTTCTTTCTTTCTTTCTTTCTTTCTTCTTTCTTTCTTCCTTTCTTCTTCCTTTCTTCCTTCCTTCTTCCTTCCTTCCTCCTTTCCTTCCTTCCTTCCTTCCTTCCTTCCTTCCTTCCTTCCTTCTTCCTTCCTTCCTTCCTCCTTCCTTCCTTCCTTCCCTTCCTTTCTTTCTTTCTTCTTTCTTTCTTGCTTTCTTGCTTTCTTGCTTTCTTGCTTTCTTGCTTTCTTTTCTCTCTCTTTCTATTCCTTCCTTCTTTTCTTCCTATTTTTCCTTGCTTTTTGAGAGGACATAAGAGTCTAAAAGACTATGATAAATTCAAATTCCAACTGGATTTATTTCCAAATCAGGAAAAATTCCAAATATTTTAAGGAAGTAAGAAAAATTTATAGCTGACTCCACTGTAGTTTATCAATGGTAGTGAAGTTCAGTTTGGCAGATAATGTTTCTAATATAGCTGCTTATCTACATTGCCTCAAAAAGTCTAAATTTTTCCATTCTGGGAACCCATAGAGAAGTTAAATGCTATTTTAATGTAGCCAGTGAATCTTAAAGTGATTTGGATTTCCAATTTGTTATCTCCCTTGCATACACAAGGACACATGCATAATCCTATTATATAAATGTCAAACAGGATCTGATCTGTATAAAGCCCCAAACATTTTCCAGCTATGTCATTCTTCCAAGGTTATGTGTATAGAAATTGTTAGTTATTTTCTCTCTTTGCCTTTCTGTTTCTTTTTCTCCCCCACCCTCATTCCCACCTGTTTTTTATGATGAAAACTTTTTTCTTTTTCTTTCTTTCTTCTCCTTCTTCTCTCTCTCTTTCTCTCTCTCTCTCTCTCTCTCTCTTTTAAAGAAACTTAAGCACAAAAGGAAAATGAAAAAGCTACAGACTGATTTGGCAACAGCTAAGCAGGAGGCTGCCATCACAGTTATGGAACTCAATGAGAAGATAAAGGCTTTATATGAAGGAAAGCCAACCCCTAGAGGTCAGTATATACATGGGACTAGAAGTCTGAGTGACATCAAAAAATAAGGATGTTTAGTGATAATGTCTTGTCCTGGCCTAACCTTTCTGCATCATTTCAACTCTTTCAGGATTTAGGATAATTTTTTCCCTTATCCAGGGATAGAACAGTGAGATAAAAAGGTCTTGCTAAATGTTTGTTAGAAAAAGGCTTTGAAGATAAAAACTAGAATGTAGGCAACTAGATTTCATGTTTCCTAAGGACTTGAATCATTTTTCTTTATCTTCTCCAACATTTAGCACAGAACTTTAAACATAGTGGGATAGTATTGAATTGAATTGAATTGAATATAATGTTTCAGCTACAACTAACAACAATAATACAGGAAGGGGAAAGGGAGTAGGGAAAAGTGAATAGGAGAGAAGAAACTAATTATCCCTAGGAACATGGTTCAGAAACTGAATGAATCATCTATCTGCAAATGGCAGGCTTCCAAGATGAAAGAGGCAGGTGAGTACACGAGATAGTGTTTTGGAATTAAATGAACTTGGTAAAAAAAAAAAAAAACCCAAAAAACAAAACCCAGAAAAATTGTTTGGAAAAGTTGTGTGAGTTTTCAGGGAAATTTTAACAGCCATCAATACCTGTTTTTAAAAAAGAAGATAAGAACAATCCAACAACTTGTTTCTATCCTAAAAGGACATGGAATAGGAAAATCAGTGTTCTTCAAGTATGGCTAGTTCTTTTAATTTAGTCTAGGTTGTAAAATCCATATAATTTCTATTTTCTCTCTGGTGGATTTTTTTTGCAATACTTATTCACAAATGCAGTTTTTCTTTCCTTTGTTATGAACCACATTGTTAAAATCTGTTCATGCCATTGTTCTTACTTTAGATCTCTGTATAATTTAAAAGCAATTCCTGAGGAGAGGAGGGACCATGTGGAAACAAATAGAAGATGAGGAGGAAGCAGTGGGTGTGATGACTCTAGAAAACAGTGGTCATGAAATTGTTTGGAAAAACTTTTTACTGACATAACCGAATTTAATGTGAAACAGTCACAAAAAGGATAATCTAATTCCAGAATAGTGAGTGTTCTTAAACTTGAATATACATCACTGTCTCTGCAGGATATTGGAATTATCCGTAAATGCTCTTCTGAGTCATTTCAGGATAGATAGAAAATGAAGAGGAAAAACTAGTTGAGGTTCTGAAAGTACCAGTGCCTTGAAAAAGAAAATAAAATCATTGCAAAGCCTTGCTTTACACACAATAAAATATATGATTTATAACAGACACCAATTATATTGGAATAAAAATGATCAAGATAATTTTTTAAGTTCATGTACTCTGACCATAACCCCTGAACCAGGTAATGTGAATTAAGAAGCTTGAGAAAGAGAATTTGAGAGAACATCAAAATGAATGCTGAAGTTTTCTAGTATATTATTCTAAGAAATCTGTCTATAGATTTCACCAGAATGCCAAAAGGTCCATGATATATTTTTTAAAAAGTTAAGAAAGAACTCGGTTCAAGCTCTTCTCTTCTTTTCAGCCATATATCAGGATGGATGGTCATAGGCTGGATTTCACCATTGCCACCAATGTTTTATTTCCCTAATTAAAACCTCTCACATCTTACATCTATTTGACCATAATTACCTATCATGAATATATCCTATACCTATTTTTCACTACACATACCTTGCCAAACTTCAGCTGTCATCTATTTTTACTCTATCTCAAGTTAGTCAAATGATATAGGAGGAGGTCCCATAACATTTTGACTGGGTAAATTGTAAATTCATGTTACCCAACTTCAACCAGGCTTTCATTGAAACAAGAAAATCTTTTTATCCCTTTCAAAATAATTGCCTCAATGACCACAAAAAACCTAAGCTTTCTCTTTCCTACTCAAACTTCCTGCACCTATCCCTCTTCTCTCTCTCTCTTGAGAATTTTATCTCTTAAAAGGGAATATTGTGGCCTTCAATATGAGCTCCATCTGCTCCTATTCCTTCCATCTCAAAACTCAAGACCTAATCCCCACTATATCCCCCTCTGTTTCCTTTTTTGACAATGAGGTAGCTTTTCTCCTTGACTGGGCCAGCCCCTCGGCAAGTGCCCTTGGTTCTTTCCTGTGATTATAACTTTAATAACTTCCTATCTACTGGTTCCTTTGCTAAAGTTTTCAAATATGCTCAAGTCTCCAATCCTTAAAAAAACTTTGTTTTCTCAGATAAATTCCTAGAAAAATTATTTATATTCACTGTATTTTCTTCTTTTTCTCTCACTTCTCACTTCTGGCTTCTGGTTCTCATCATTCACTGAAAATGCTCTCTCCAAAGTTATTAATGATCTCTTAATTGCCAAATCTAATGGTCTTTTCTTAATCCAAATCCTTCTAAACATATCTGCTGCATTTGATACTGCTAACTAACCTTTGCTACTATATTCTCTTGCCTCTATGAATTTTCATTACACCATTCGATGCTGGTTCACCTCCTTCTTCTCCATTTCCCTTACTAGCCTATCATACATAGAATGCTTCTCAGGGCTCTATCTCGGGTCCCCTATATTTATTTCTTTCTTTACAATTTCTTTTGGTAATCTCTTTAATTTTCTTGATGTTCTGGCATTGACCTGACCTAGATAATTTAGATTTGATACTTAAACAAAATGGGACATTTGTACCAGAATAATGATATTGAACAAATACAGGCTTTGAAGACATCTTGAATAGATTCAGCTGAATGAAACTCCCATGCCTTTGTGATCCACTAGCCAAGTATGAGAGCACCTCTATGAAGGCTTTGTACTCAGGTGGAAAGGATTTGTAAACAATCTGAGCTTTTAGTTTCAAGTCTCAAGGAAATTTTTACATCCATTTTTTTTTTTACTTAGGCTACTTAGGTAGCCTAGTGGTACTCTATTCCTGGGGATCTCACAATATTTTTATTGGAGTTAAAAAGGGCAGTTGATCATCTTTTGCCCTACTTACCCTCTCACACTCAAGCTACCAGCCACACTGTTCCCTAGCAGTGAGGATTACAGGCTTGTTGTCCCACCACTTCTGGACTGACTCCTTTTAGAATTCTAGGCACCATTCAAACACCACTTTCTCTGTGAAGTCTTTCTTGAGCCTTTTTACAAGACTATGTTTTCTCAAACTATCCTATTGTAGTGATACAGCATAGCAGGGATCAAAAGGTGGTTCTTAAGGAGGCAAAATAAACATCTCTAGTCTCTTCTCTTATTTTATTAAAAAAAAAAGATCTGGGAAAAGCATAAGAAACATTTAATGATAATTAATATGATCAAATATATTTTTCAACACAATGAGCAATTTTATTTGCTATGTGCTTTAAGTTCTTTAATATAAATAAACAAATGACTTCTGTCAGAGAAGTCAGAAAGAAAATTCATTTGAAAAGAAAACAGCAAACAATTTACAAAATCAGTTTTATTTGTTGATTTTACTTTGTGCAAATAATCAAAGCACATGGTGCATTTTTTTTTAGTCTTTCCAGCTGGCTGCTATTGCTGAAATGTAGAAACTGTCCATTAGAACATACAAGCTTCACTTAATCCTTGGGTTTAGAATAGCTAGCTGAGTTGGAACTTGAGCTTCAATTCACAAGACAGTTCCATCTTCCTTCTGGGTAAAATTGACTAGTGTTTACTAGGGTTTACTGGAGTAATTTTCCGATGAAGCTTTCCAAGTGTAGGCCCTCTCAGCTATTTATAGGTATTCGGTGTCACTGGGAACTTTTTATAAGATTGCTATTCCCATTTTTAATCCAACCTGTATAGCATCTGATAGCCTGGAATAGTTTCAAGTCCATTGAAGATTTTGTGTGCTTCTTTGGTAAGCCTACATGATGTGTCCTGTAAGGTACTTGATCCATATCAGTTAATTCCTATTGTCCTAACATAAATATGGTATTGACAGCTGAGTCTGATCTATTCCTAAGCAATTACAGGGGTATCACTCCCTTAAGTGAGAGATGCTTAGTGATCCTGTTGTTTTTCATTTAAAAAAAATGTTTTTGTGTGGGAAGGGTTGGGGAAGAAGTAGGGAAGGAGAAAAAGGGAAGGGAACAAGGATTTCTAAAATGCCTACTATGTGTTATGCACTGTATTAAGCATTTTTTCCTACAAAATTATCTTATTTAGTATTTCATTAATGTTTATTGAATGAATAAAGACACCCCTAACCTTCCTACCCCCCCCAAACACACACATCTGGCTCTTAATGTCAGAACTCAAAATTTTGGATGTCCAGGTAAAGCTTTGAATAGTGTCAAGTCAGGAATTTTCTTAACTTCAAGATCTCAGTATACTAAGTCATTTTCCAAAGTCTTCTGAATACTCTCTCCCAAGTTACTTTCTCCACTGCATCTTGTCTTCTCCTAAGCCCTTATTGACCTTCCTCCCTCCCTTCTTCCCCTCCCCCATGGTACTAGTCTGAATAGAAACTGTGTGATCTCTATGGTAAAGTCCTAAATAGCCCCTAAATAAAATTGCAATTTAAAGCTAAATTTGCACTTTCTCCTTCAACTTTTACCTTTAAAATATCTCCCTTAAAGCTTCAATGTCTTTAGACTATCCCATCTACCTGGGGACTCCTGTGTTCTCTCGAGACTGACTGTCCTTACTCAAATGAGCCCCAGTCTCTGGACTTTTCTTTTAATATGCGCGTGCGTGCGCGCGCACACACACGTTAATTATATATACAAATGTAATTTTAATTTAATTTTATTGATTTTTTTTTATTGTAAAAGGACACTCATTTCTGGACATAGACCCTCACAGTAATCCCATATAATAAAGAATGAAAAAGAGGGAAAAAAGAATTCAACAAAACAAGCCACCATATTAAAAAAAAAAAGTCTGCCTTTATATTAAATGTTACATATTGATAGTCCCTTATCTTTTCAAAGAAGTGGTAGGTAGGGGTAGGAGGAAGCTTTATGTATCTCTTCTTTGAGGTGAAGCTTGGTCTTTTAAATTTCATGATATTAAGTTTTTATTGTTTTATTATTCTTGTTCTTTATAATATAATAATATATAATTATATATACACATGTATGAAGATAATATGACTTGATACAAAACAAAGTAAGAAAAATATATATGTTTTTGTATTCATCGTATTTCATAGGCATTTAATCTTTCCTAACTCTTTACTACAAAAAGTACTGGCATGAATGTTTTGTAATCTTTCTATTTGTTCTTAACTTCTTTTGGGATATATACCTAGCACTGAAATCTCTGAATCAGTAGATAAGCACATTTTAGTAATTTTCTTAATATAATTCCAAAGGACTTTTAAATGATTAAGTCATACATATACAAAAATATTTATAGTATTCTTTTTGTTGGCAAAGAATTGGAAATAGTGGTGATGCTGCTCAATTGGAGAATAATCTGAGCAAATTATGGTATATGGATGTAATAATATTATTGTGCTATTTTAAAATGCTGAGCAAGATATTTTCAGAAAAACCTAGAAAGATATACATGACTTGATACAAAGTGAAATGAGCAGAATCAGAAAACATTGTATACAATAACAGCAATATTGTATGATGATAATTATGAGTAACTTAGCTCTTCTCAGCAATACAATGATCTGAGACAATTCCAAAGGACTTATTCATGATGAAAAATGTTTTCATCCAGATTAAAAACAATTGGAATCTAAATGCATATTGAAACATGTTATTTTCACTTTCTTTACCTTTTTTAGTTTTTTCTTTTCTTTTGTTTCTTCTTTCCAATGACTACCATGGAAATATGTTTTATATGATTGCACATATATAATGATTTAAAATTCTTAACTTTTTAAGGAGGAAAAGGAAGAAAAGAGGACAAATTTGAAATTAAAAAATATTTTAAGTGAATGTTTTAAAAATTGTCTTTATTTGTAATTGGGGAAGAAAAATTAAAAATTAATGAAATAATCAAAGCTCTATATCACCCACAATTCATTTGTGTCTTTGTCTTTCCACAACTTTTCTGACACTTGCTAATCCTATCTTTTTTTTTTTTTTTCATTTTTGTCATTTATTGAGTGTGAGCTTAAACCTAAGGGTTGTTTTAATGTTCATTTCTCTTATATTAGTGATTTGGAACATCCTTTCATAAGACTGATAGTTTTTGATTCTTTTGAGAAGAAAAATAATTTTTGTTCTATAGTCATATTAATTAACCATATATCTTATATCTAAAATTTTTGTCAGAGATGTTTCATATAAATATTTTTCTTGCCTGATATATTTGTTATTCTAATTGCATTAATTCTGTTTATGCAAAAGTTTTTTAGTTTCATGTAATCAAAACTATTATTATCATGTCCAATTCTTCATTATTCCATGAGCCATAGCATGCCAGGCTCTCTATTACTGTCTTTTGAAGCCTGTCCAAGTTCATGTTCATTGTTTCTATGCTACTATCTATTCCTTTCAGCTTCTGACATCCTTTTTTTCTTTTGCATTCAATCTTTTCCAATATCAAAATCTTTTCCTATGAATTCCATCTTTTCGTTATATTGCTTTTGTTTTGTATTTGCTTCAGTTTCAGTAATTTGACTTTCCAGTGAATAGCCTGAATTTCTCTAAATATTGATTGATTTGTTCTCCTTACTGCCTAAGGGATTCTCAAAAGTCTTCTTCATCATTACAATTCAAAATCATTGTTTCTGCGGCACAGATGATCTATTTTATATTTTGTAATCATCTTTATTTTTTGTTAAATAATTCATCCTCAGCCATAATTATGAAATTTATTTAATTTACTATCTTCATTTTTGGTGGCATAATCATATATATTCAAGTTACATATTCATTTTGACTTTACTGTTGTATAATATTTAGGATGTGGATCCAAACAATCATAATCAGACAAATTTTAAGTTTCCTAGTAATTCTTATCAAATAGGAAGCTGTTTCCTATGTAATTTATGTTTTCAGGTGATTGGACACAGGGATAATTGAATTAAATTACTTTTGTTTCTTTTCTAGTCTGTTCCATTGATTTACTCTTTTACTTTTTAACCATCAGAAAGTATTTTAATTTTGTTTTACATTTATGGAATAAAATAAGCATTTTCATGACCATTAATATAATTTTTTAAAAGATAATTGCACACAAAACTGCAAATTTATTATGTATAACTTGCTATTCCTTTTAAATACATAATAAAGTTATATTTCTTTTTTCTTTCCTTTTTTCTTTTCCTCTCCTCATCTTACAGATGACTACCATTAGACACAAATATATATATATATATGTGTGTGTGTGTGTGTGTGTGTGTGTGTGTGTGTGTGTGTGTGTGTGTGTGTATGTGTGTGTAAAATCATTCTATACATACTTCTACTTATCAGTTCTTTGGATGCAAATAGCATCTTCCTTCAAATATCCTTTGTAGTTAATCTGGGTATTTATGATAGTCAAAATCATTTATTTGCGCAATTATTCTTAAAATATAACATTATTTTATTCTTTAAAATATTTTTGAATTTTAATGCTTCATAACATGGTTTGGGGTTTGTGGGTACTGTTCTTCCTTTGTTCCTATTTTTTTTTTCATTTTCCTTAATATTATATTTTGTTCCCAAATGAATTCTAATGAAAAAAAAAAACTATTTCTATAAAGTTTCCCCTTGATAGTTTGATTGGTATAATGCAAATTCCATAAATTCATTTCAGTAGTATTTTCATTTTTTTATATTCACATGACAGCTATAAATACTGAATATTTCTCTAGTCATTTGTAAATCCTCTACTTTTAAGAGCATGTTTTGAAATTGTGTCTATATAAGTATCAATATGCTTGTATAGTCTGCCTCCCAGATATTTTATTCATTTTGTATGTATTTTGCATATAGCTTCCTTATCTATTATTCTCTCCTAGATTCTGATTTATAAATATGTGTGTTTTTATATGTATACTGGCTTGTTTTTTTGAGTTTTTTAATGGGCTTATTTTGTAATTTCCTACTTTTTAAAAAAGTTATTAATTTTTTTCAGTTGATTGCTAATTCCCTAGGATTTTCTAAGTAGGGTTAGTTTTGTTTTCTCTTAGCCTATCTATATGCCTTTAGTTTCTTTCTCTTATCTTAGTTCCATTGCTAGTATTTCTAGAACTTTGTCAAATAAGACAGAGAAAGGGGATGTCCTTATTTTGTTGCTCAGTCATGTCTGATCCTTCATGATCCCTGTGACTCTCCATAGGGATTTTTTTTTGATAAAGATACTGTAGTAGCACACCATTTCCTTCTCTAATATATTAAAGCAAACAGAAGTGAAATGACTTCCCCAAGATCATACAGCTAAAAATACCCGGATTTGAATTCATGTCTTCTTGACTGTAAGGCCAAAGCCTTTTCCATAAAACTGCTCCATTTTATTTCTCTATTAAGTAAGAAAGCTTCTACTGTTTCCATTATATATAATATTAGCTTTTAATTTTAGATAGATACATCTATTGAATTTTTTTTGAAGTTCTATTTTGCCAGCGTCCTATAGGATTTTTAGTACAAAGTAGTATCTCTACAACTTTCTTGACCCTACCTATACTTCAGAACTTAATTATACTATCCCCTATTACTTTATGAATGGTTAGGAAAAATGATAAAAGATCCAAAGCTCTTATATTAATGGCTTATATGTAAAACCTCAATCTATTTTTTTGAGGAAAGATTATTTTTCCTACATTGATCAGCATTTATATAAAGATGAAGATATAAATGGCATGCCTATCATATTTCTAGGTTACACAAAATTAGGAGAGATAGGTAACACTAATTATAAAATAGGTTTGACAGATTGATGGGAATAGTCTTGCCTGAAAAGATGAGCTCTCCTATCCTTTACTCCTCAAAATTTTGCAAGAAATACTTTCTAAATTATTACTTTTTGTGGATAGTTTAGTGGCCACATAAATGAAAAAGCAAACCACGTACAAAACTTTAGAATCTGAAGTACATTACAGTCTTTGTTCTCAAAAAGAAGGAAATAGAAACATAGCTCTCTGGCTTCAAATGCCCAGGAATTAATTAATTAGGCATCAGAGGGGGCATAAAAACTGTATAAAGAAAGCACACAAATGAATGTATCCCTCATTATAATAAAAACAATTCTGACTAAAATTATTCTATCAATAAAGTGTTTCTGTGGCCAAGAAATTCATTGGTAAAACTATTAGCAAGAAGTCTTATCTACTTTTAGTAACTACTAGTTGAACAAGAAGTCACTTGTTTGTATTTTCCCTGCTTTATATTCAGACTAATTTTATAGAAAACAAAGAAGAATCTTGTTAAAGAGATAAATCAAGCAGGCATAGGGATTTTTAGTTTTTTTTTTTTCTTTTTTCCTCTCTAGTGGTGAGAGGAAGGAAGGATATTACTCATCCTTGCATTGTATAGCAGGAAAAGGGGAATTTTTCTTATCTAAAAGTAAAATTTTATACACATATATCTAGCACCATAATTGAGTTATGAAAATTAGGAAAGTTCAAGTGTATATTCCTGGCAAGGTTAATTAGCCAACCCCTTTTAATGAATGTCTTAGAAAGAGGGATAAACCAGTGATAATTATCTCCTTAGCTGATTATCTTGGAAATCAAAACATTCCAACTAAGGCAATTATTTTAAACAAATAAAAATTTGATATGAAATAATGATAAAAATAAATTTTATTATCCAAATTTACTTTTGAAACTAGCTAGATGGTTTTGGAACTCAAGAAGTTATCTTGTGAACAGTTTGTGAGCCTGTTATTGGAGAAAAAAGTGAATTGTAGGAGATTTCTTTACATAAAATACAGTACACAAAGTTTAATTTTACTCATTTATATATTGGAATTAGTCCTGTGTCATTAAGATGAGTCAGCAGAGAAGTTGGTGGGGGTTTTTTGTTGTTGTTGTTTGTTTTTAATCAGTAGGAAAATACCAAGATAATTCATCGTTAAGATAAAATGTAACAGAGCTAAAATCTTATATTTGCATGCCAAAAATGATCATATGTACGAATTCAAAGGATGATTTTGGTTTTTCAAAGTGAGATATGTTATTAGAAGACTAATTAAATTAATGCTTTGAGAGGGTGATGACCTTCTGGCTCCCTGTTGCTTCTAGAATTAATTATAAAACCCTTAATCTTCCATGGGCAGATATGAACAATTTGTTCCAATGATCATGAAGACTGCTGAAGCAAATGTGGTAGAGTGCTCAAAGCACTAAGAATACTAAGATCATCCATTGCATCCAGAGCTATCACCAGCCATCTTGAGATGTTTGCCTTGCCATTGGACTTTAATGTCTCTGGAAGAGAAAGCAAGGCTGTGCAACTTTGTCTCACTTCAATCCAAGTCATGTTCAAATTAAGACATCACCCACAGTACCATTGGTCCACTTCAAAAATGAAAGACAAATAACAACAGAAGAGATAATAATAGGTAAAGGTTTCGTAGAACTATTCAGAGCCTGAAACAGTCTTCCTAAAGTGGCCATGTTTTATATCAGTTGTTATGGATATTGTATTAATGTCATGTTTGAATTAGAAGATAGTTTTCCATGTGGACATCAAACAATCTATCAACTTTTATTGTGTATCCACCATATATCCACTAAGCACTATACTAGGTGTTGGGTTCACAAAAAGAAAAATGAAACAGTTTCTGTCCTGGAGAAGCTTACATTTCAATAGAGAAGACAATATGTACATAATTATATTTTCTTTAGTAGAGAACTAGTAGCCAGAAGCATCAGGGAAGTTAATATAAAAGATTTCCCTTGAAGAAGAGAGAGTTCTGAAGGAAAGAAGAGATTCTAAGAGATGAAGTGGAACTCCACATGCTATCAGAAAGATCAAATATGGAATGTTGGATATTAGGAATAATAACAAGGAGTCCTGTCTGACCAGATTATAGAGTACAAGAATGGGAATAGTTAGGTTAAAATGGGAATAGTAAGATTAAAAATGTATATTTTACTATTATTATTATAATATTATTTCATTCTAAACTTTTTAATGGGGTTCAATTAGAAACGGTCTGAGGCCAATAGCTCCTATCCTGCTTTTATTATTTTATCCTGTGGTCTATTGTGCAGATATATAAAATAATATCTTTTTGTAACTGAATGAGTATGAAGTTATTAACATCTTTACCAATATTTGATCAACAACAGAGTTGACACATAGCTTATTCTGTTCACATGTAAGCTTAATTTCTTTGTTTTTTCTTTTTTCTGCTAAGGCAATTGGGGTTAAGTGACTTGCCCAGGGTCACATAACTAGGAAGTGTTACGTGTCTGTGGGCAAATTTTGAAATCAGGTCCTCCTGACTTCAAGGCTAGTGCTCTATCCACTGTGCCACCCAGCTGCCCAATGAGTTTAATTTCTTGGAGGCTTCTATATTTCAAAAGCTTTTCATTCTATATAGTTTATAGTTAAAAAATTCTTTAGTAAGGCTATATTAAAACTATTATTATTGAATTTTTGTCACTCAAGATTCAAAATGGCAAAACAAAGAGAGTGTAATAATTGAATTTTCTCAGTTTTCCCTTCCAAACAATTTAAAAATATTGTGTCAAATCAAATTCTAACAGTGACACAATTAACCAATAAAAGTTGGAGTGAGTATTTTTTTATTATATCAGGAGAGGTCTGTGGTATTGGGATAAAGGTTGGCAAAAAAACATAGGTTGGCAACACCAGCTATGAGCCGTGGAGGTACTGTAGCAGCAGTAGCAATATCATCAGGAGCTCCCACTGTCCAGAGAAAGTAAAGAAATTGGACACTTGGTCAAAAAGAAATTACAGGGGTCCCTATACTAGCACTGGGCACAAGACCAGAGCCATTACCTATTATTCCATATCACAGTTCTGGGACAGAAAAGGAGAGCTAGCACTTGCCGTTACAAGGAGGCAGGGACCCTACTTACATTAGAGTTGAATTGCAGTTTCAGGGAAAAGAACAGTTGTGGTTATAAGAAATTAATGGGCTTACCTGGATGAAGAACAAAGCTCAGAAGAGGAGAGCAGCACCTCTTCCTAAATTACATCTTGCAAACACCCAAAACTTACAGACCTCTAGAACTAGCTATGAAAACAAGACAAAAAAGCCAAAGGGTTGATCTGAGGCAAAAAGTAAGAGAACAGAACCAGAACATTGTATATAGTAATAACACTGTTGTAACTATAATCAACTGTGAAAGACTTAGTTACTCCCATCAATGCAATGATTCATAACATTTTCATAGTTACATGTTGAAAACTGCTGTTTACCTCCAGAGAGAGAAAACAGAAAAACTCTGAGTGCAGGGTGGAGCATATTTTTTAAAAAGTTTTTTCCCCTCACTATAGTTTTCTTGATTGTGTTTTTTGTAACATGAAAATATGTTTTGATGATTTAATATGTATCATTTGCATCAGATTGCTTTCCTTCTCAATAAGTAGAGGAAGGCTTGGAAGAAGGCAGAGAATGTTGGAACTCAGAATTTGAAAGTAAATATTAAAAATGTTTGTGGTTTACTATTATGTCTAGGCAGTTGTGCACAGCAGTTCTATCTATAATGATGTCTAGTTCCAGTGCATTTCATTTGTTGAATTCTCAAAGGATGTTTTTAATAGAGATTTGTTATTTTAGTTTATAAATGATAGTTTCTTTGCATTTAGACTATTAATGTATCTTAATATCTAATAAATCTTAGATTTTTGTAATCTGTAGTGATTGGTTATACAATTTTTACCATTCCATTATATTTGGCTTTGATCATTATCTCTGGGCCTTTTAAGGATCGTCTTTCTCTAATATCTAGTTCCAGTGACCTATCATGACTCATTATCATATACTGTTTCTATAAATAAATCTTCTTGACTCAGTCAATATATTTTTAGTTGAGTTTATGTAAATATCACCCATGGATGGCAATCTAATTCTGTAATTAAATCTTTGTTGTTTTACATGCTATGCCTGGAGATAAATCAGTTTTTGTTACAAGCATTATCAGATTTTTTTTTCAATTTCTTTCTTGAAGTGAGGTTTGCTTATTACAAAGTTGATTCCTGCTTTTTAATTTTTAATCTGTTTTTTTGTGTGCTATGAAAATATCAATTTCCTTTTACCTTTTAGAAAAGTGTTATTTTTAGTAGTTGCATTGAGGTGATAAATCCTGTCTCATTAGCATAGTACAAGTTTTTGTTCAAGTACCTTCTATAGCTATTGTCATAACATGTCAAAAGTATGTGTTAAGACAGGCTTAGTATAAGTATGAGTTGTTCTAATATGTTCTTCCCATTAAGCTTTGATGAATGAATGAATGAATGAATAAAAGAAAGAATGGAAATTGTTTTTTATTAAATGATCACTTTGTATAAAGTATTGTGAGCTGAAATAAAAAATAGAAAAGCTTAATAATCCCTGTTCTCCAGGAGTTCACATTCTACTAGGTAGGGACAGAACATATAAAAGAGCCCATTGTCAAGACAGATGAAAAGACCCGGTAGTTTTTGCACTGGCAAGGCATATAGTAAGCTATCTTCTTTAGTGTCTTTCCTTTGATAAAACAAAAAATATTTTTGATATTGAACAAAGTAACAAAGATTTTTTTTATTTTATTATTATAACTTTTTATTTACCAGATATATGCATGAGTAATTTTTCAGCATTGATAATTGCAAAACCTTTTGTTCCAATTTTTCCCCTTCTTCCCCCACCCCCACCCCCAGATGGCAGGTTGACCAATATATGTTAAATATGTTAAAGTATAAATTAAATACAATATATGTATACATGTCCATATGGTGATTTTGCTGTACAAAAAGAATCAGACTTTGAAATAGTGTTCAATTAGCCTGTGAAGGAAATCAAAAATGCAGGCAGACAAAAATAGAGGGATTGGGAATTCTATGTAGTGATTCATATTCATCTCCCAGAGTTCCTTCGCTGGGTGTAGCTGGTTCAGTCATTACTGCTCTATTGGAACTGATTTGGTTCATCTCATTGTTGAAGAGGGCCACATCCATCAGAATTGATCATCATACAGTATTGTTGTTGAAGTATATAATGATCTCTTGCTCCTGCTCATTTCACTCAGCATCAGTTCATGTAAGTCTCTCCAGGACTTTCTGAAAGGTCATTTTTTACAGAACAATAATATTCCATAACTTTCATATACTACAATTTATTACTGGCCACTACAAGGAGGGCTGCCACAAACATTCTTGCTCATACAGGTCCCTTTCACTTCTTAAAAATATCTTTGGGATATAAGCCCAGTAGTAGCACTGCTGGATCAAAGGGTATGTTCAGTTTGATAACTTTTTGGGCATAGTTCCAAATTGCTCTCCATAATGGCTGGATCCATTCATAACTCCACCATCAGTGTCCCAGTTTTCTCACATCCCCTCCAACATTCCCTGTCATTCTAGCTAATCTGACAGTTGTGCAGTGGTATCTCAGAGTTGTATTAATTTGCATTTCTCTGATTAATAATGACTTGGAGCATCTTTTCATATGGCTAGAAATAGTTTCAATGTCTTCATCTGAGAATTGTCTGTTCATATCCTTTGACCATTTATCAATTGGAGAATGGCTTGATTTCTTATAAATTAGAGTCAATTCTCTATATATTTTGGAAATGAGACCTTTATAGTAACAAATATTTTAATGGCTAGAATTTTCTGGGTCTTCAATTATTAGGGCTCCTAAAAAGATGAAGACTAACATACCTACAGAAAGGACCTCTAAAAGAGCGTTGTTCCTTTAAACAATGACAAGGGCAATAATATGTGAGGATGGGTTTTGCTATTCCAGAGACTCTTGGGCATAGCTGTCTGTCTACCATTGGGTAATTACTTGGCAATGGGTGTTGGTATTAGTACTGTTGGGACTGGGGCCCTGATTCCATACATGTTACTCTCTTGGATCACATTTGTTTGTGTGTGTATGTGTGTGTGTGTGTGTGTGTTAGAGTTTTGTTTGGAATGCTTTGAGGTTAAGTGACTTGCTCAGGGTCATACAACCAGTTTCATAGGCAAGACAAACTCAAGTCTTTTTGGTTTCAAGATTGATTTAGAGCTATGCTACACCTATGCTGTGATGTCTCCCAGCCACTGCTTAAATTCTGACACTTTTCTCATTGCTAGCTTTCTAGTAAAAAGAACTTAACAATCTCCCACACTCAATTTCCCTATCTGTAAAATGGGGATAGTAACATATTGCTTACTTCATAAAGTGTAGATATCAGATTTTTGTTGGGGTTGAGATCTGAAGCCAGATTTGAACTCAGGAAGAGAAGTTTTCCTGACCCCAGTCCCAGAACTCTATCCATTGAGCTACATAGTTGGGGATAGTAATACAGCTTGCCTACTTCATAAAGTATGGCTATCAGAGATGATAATGTACATAAAGTATTGTATAAATGAGATTTGTTATGACTGGTAGGTCTCAAAACCTGGTACATCTCTCAGTGGGTCTCTCTGTATATAGTTTCCTGGGATTCATACTAGGGTGGATAGTACAATCCTTATTCTTTAACTGAGAGACTTTGCAGCAGCATTCTTCCCTCTTCACCCTGAAGTTAAATATGGATAATGCAAGGGGAAAAGGTAACTAGTTATATAACCCAAGATGCAGCAACTTGTGATTTGTGGACCTACTTTACTTTGGGAAAATAGTTTTAGATCATTTGTTCATATAACGAATCATCTATCACTGATACTGGCTAATTTCTTTATTAGTCTTTCTCTAGAATCAAAAGCAGTTTGGGATATGAACATAAGAGATCACTAATGTAATGAAACTAAGTACTCAATATGGAATAAGATATTAATAGCTCGCTGGTAATTAATAGGGTCAAGTGTCAGAAGCAAAAGAACCCAAGAAAGTCCTGAGAGTACAATCCACAATCTATATTTCTCTTTCTATTCTTACCACTGGAATTATAATGTTGGACTCACAGGTTTTCTAGGAGGACTTCAGGTTGAATTAAACATACTCTCTCTGGTCTTAACTTCTCCTGTCAAAACTTGGACCAGTTTAAAGCACAGTGGATGCTGGCTCAGTATCCTGGACTCATTGCCAGGGAGAGCTCATTGTTCTCTCGGGCACTTCAGCTCCCAGGGTTATCTCCTGAATGCAAATACTAGGTGAATCTATTGCATTAATTCTGAACAAGCTTTACCCCCCTCCCTGACTCTACCATTCCCAAAATGATCACATAGACAATGCTAACACAAAAAAACAGTTTTAATCACCAAGGAAGACCAATTAAAACATAAACAATGAGCAAATATAACATTCAGTGGGAAGGGGAGCTGATCTGTACAGTGAAAGTACAGAAACCAGTAATTTTTCTGACTACAGGAGCCTGAAGGGCTTCTTACTTGTGCTGAAGAGTGGGAGTTCATTGGCATCTTCTCCAAAAATCTGAAATGAGAGTGAACAGTAGGAATAATATCTTTGAGGAGTTGTATGCATATTCTCTGATGCTGAATACATGCAGTCATTGGTTCTCATAGTCTCTCTGGATTCAGACACTGCAAAGACATATTGAGAAGATCCACTATTATCTCCCAAGATGAAAACCCTTCTATCATTCAAACTCTACATATCTCTCCTTCTCTCTTTTTCTTCTCAGCAGTCTCTGAAGCAATCACAGGCACACTTATCCAATCACATCCACACCTATACCTTCCTCCCTCCATATACACAACACCAAAGGGTTTCCAGAGGTTTTTTTCCTTCCCTTCCTCAAAAAAAAAATTATACACTGTAATCCTGGACTTTGCTATTTAACACAGTGATGACATTAACATTTTAGAAATTCTTTTTTAACCTGAGCTGAGGAAAATTTTCCTCTTTTAGGTGCCCTTCCCCTCTTGCAATCCTGTGGAATAGAAGAGTTATAAATGATCAAGTACCTTACTAACTATTTCAGATATCATAGGAATAGCTACTTAAAGGAACAGACTTCCACTTGTAGGTCAAAATTGCAGTAGTCAAAAAGTTGAACCTCTTTCTTCTCTCACGGATCCCTCCCACTGATCAAAGGGGAAGCAGTAAATAGTCAGATGGTCAAAGTAATGAATTGGGACTCAGGACACCTAGAGTCTAGCTCTGACTGGCTATCTCTGAATCTTGGTTTTGTCTTTTGGATAATGAAAAGGTATTAAATCATAGGCATATTAATTTTCCTGAGCAGTACTCCATGGAAACAGGGGAAAAACAGGTGTTATACATTGAATTCTAGTCTTACCAAACCATATCTGCTGGCATCTCCTATCACATCTCTCCCAGACTTTCTGCATATTATACTACACCATGAGATTTCAGCTCCCCATATCTGACTCAGAAAGATGGAAAACCAGTGATGTTTGTAACCTTTCTTATTTTTCCATATTTCTATGTGGTTCTTAGTGGAGGAAAGTCCCTACCAAGTTAAAATACAAAAATAAAAATAAATAAAATCCCAGAAACTTGTAGGAATATAAGCAATGCCTGTATACTAGGATACCCACTTTTCAAAGACTGGATGACAATATCCCTGGGGAAGAAGAGGTTATTTCAAAAAGTTACTTGAGTGCAGGAAGGAATGTGGATCAGAGGAAGAATATTTTTACTTGGAAGTTAATGAGTCACTTGGTACAAGACTAGGAGGAATAACCTTCAAATTGTTTAGAATAAAAAGATTTAGGAAAGAGAGAAATGGAATGAGGAGGAGTGCGTTAGGTTGTGTATATGAGAGTGATTTAACAAAGTAAGTTAAAGGATTCCAGTGTAAGAGCAGAGGGGCCTATGTCCAGGCTAGGCTTTAGTCTAGAAAAGCTTGTATATATATTAGGTTGGGTAATGTGAGAATACTCCATGTATTCTCTCCCTGTATTACTACTTCCTTAATCCCTCCAGGAAAAGAATAGATATCAGGCTATTAATTTGATGTAATTTTATACTTTAAACTAGGTATTTTCTGAAGTCACCTTAGTCTATTCTGAGGAAGATGCTCACTTGGTTAAGATGTGGGTGCTGGGAGGAAAAATGAGGTCTCCATTGTTGTGCATGGCAATTGCATAGTTTAGAGATTTCAATGCTTTGAAAAAATAAGGAGGTCCTCATATATCATATCAGGGGCTGATGTACTAGTTTCAAATAAATTATATTTTAAATGTAAAATAGAAAAAATATTGTGTTAAGATATTTTATTAAAGATATTAAAAATAGAATGGTCTATCTTTACTTCTTCCCCTTTCAAATGAAAATTTTAATAGTATTGAAAAAATTTTCCTTATTTAATTAGGCCTCCTAGCAATTTGTGTGATTTTTGTCTTAGATCATGGGCCAATCTGTTTGTTCCCAATCTTTTCAATAGAACTAGATAATTTTTAAATTGTTGCACATGGTTTCCTCATAGCAGTTCACCATTTGACTAACACTTAAGGAAATTGGGCCTTAGACTTCTGTTCGGTTTTATTTTATTCCCTGAAACTATCTGAAAAAAGCCAAATGGGTCACGTTAGAAGATAATGAAATGAGTGAGATCCAAGCCAAGAGAGATTTTAATTATCAAAAAGTGACATGATACCTATGTATAAATTAATCCCAATTGAATTTCTCAAGTAGTAATGCCACATGGGAAAAGAAAAAAAAATCCATCCAGATCAATTCACAATAAGATAGTTTTGAAATTTTTAGACTATCAAGTGGTTAGTGCTGAAAGAAGGAACAATTCATATTATTAATACATATATAACTAATTTTTTCTTATTACAAGTGTTAGGGCCTTGGAAGATTTCTTAGCTTTCATGGAAAAGCATTAAATGTTCATGCAAAACCACATCGTTTTAGAGAATAGAGGATATGAGTAAACACTTTTTTTTTTCTTTGATGGCTATGGGCTCTTTCATTTTTTATTTATTCTTCCACTTCCAAATCCATTGCTTTCAAATCCATTATGATGGCTATCCTACTAACACCTTTCTCCCCCGCCCCCAATAAGTAATTTTATTTCTTGTGGCAGTTAGATGGTATAGTGGATAGAATGTTGGGTCTTCAATTAGGAAGACACTAGCTATGTGAGCCTGGGCAAGTCACTTAATCCTGTTTACCTCAGTTTTCTTATCTGTAAAATGAGCTGGAGAAGGATATGGTAAATCATTGTAGTATCTTCTCAGTGTTTTCTTTCTCAGTTTTTCTTTTTCTTCCTTCTTGATCTGATTTTTCTTGTGCAACAAGATAAGTATAAATATTTTGGATTTAATATGTATTTCAACATATTTAACATGTATTGGACTACCTGCCAGCTAGGAGAGGGGGTTAGGGGAAGAAGGGGAAAATTTGGAACAAAAAGTTTTGCAAGGATTAATGTTGGAAAAATTACCCATGCACATGCTTGGAAAGAAAGAAAGAAAGAAAGAAAGAAGAAAGAAAGAAAGAAAAAGAAGAAAGAAAGAAAGAAAGAAAGAAAGAAAGAAAGAAAGAAAGAAAGAAAGAAAGAAAAGAAAGAAAGAAAGAAGAAAGAAAGAAAGAAAGAAAGAAAGAAAGAAAGAAAGAAAGAAAGAAAGAAAGAAGAGAGAGAGAGAGAGATGAGAGAGAGAGAAAGAAGAAAGAAAGAAAGAAAGAAAGAAAGAAAGAAAGAATGAAAGAGAGAAAGAGAGGAAAGAGAGAAAGAGAAAGAGAGAAAGAGAGAAGAGAGAAAGAGAAAGAGAGAAAGAGGAGAAAGAGACGAGAGAAAGAGAGAAAGAGAGAAAGAGAGAGAGAGAGAGAAGAAAGAAGAGAGAGAGAAGAAAGAAAGAAGAAAGAAAGAAAGAAGAAAGAAAGAAAGAAAGAAAGAAGAAAAGAAAGAAAGAAAGAAAGAAAGAAAGAAAGAAAGAAAAGAAAGAAAGAAAGAAAGAAAGAGAGAGGATGAGAGGGAGAGAGGGAGGAGGAAGGAAGGAGAAGGAAGGAAGAGAAGGAAGGAAGGAAGGAAGGAGGAAGGAAGGAAGGAGGAAGGAAGGAAGAGAAAGGAAGAAAGAAAAAGAAAGAAAGAAAGAGAAAGAAAGAAAAAGAAAAAGATATATAGGCAGTCATGCATTGGTAAATGTCTTAATGATCAGCTACCCCTCCAGCAAAAAAAAAAAAAAAAAAAAAAAAAATTAAACAAACAAACAAAAAGGATGAATGACACACTTTTAAGGTAAATTATTTACACTTTTCATTACTTTCTCAAGTTTAGATAACCAAACAAACAATGGAAAAGCCAGAAGCTGTGTCTGCTGATTTCTGATGAGTACATGCTCACACTGGAAATTGAATAATTGTTTCTTGATAGCTGTTTGGAACTGGCTCAAAAGCACCCCTGGACAAAGAGAAATAGGAAAATCAAATTTAGTAAGAAATAAGGGGCACTTTACTGGCTCAATAAAATTCTTTACCCAGATAAATTATGAAATTTGTCATGGAAGAGCAAATGTAACTATTTCATCCTTTTTTTACAAAGTATCTCTATAATAGAAAGATAATTTATAGATAAGAGTAATTGAAGCACAAATGTAATAAGAGACACTGATGACTTGGTGCACCAAAATATTAGACCTAGTTGGGGGGGAGAATATGAAGACTAGGTGGTTATTATACAAAAGTATTTGAGTCCATAGAAGATCTAGAATGTGGAAGGACTGGAAGTGAATATTTGCCCAGCTTTTAACATCTTCCAAATCTTGGTCCTCACATGTAACTTTATTCCTGTTTGACAATCATTTAACATTTAAGTGCCTATTATGTATAGAACACTATGCTAAGCAGACACTAAGTGAGATACATTATAAAATTTACATTCTAATAGGACATATGGACAAAATGACTATGATAATAAGAATCTCTGATTTCTTTGATGGCTGTGGGTACACCTTCGCTTCACACACACACTTCAATCTTTCAGAGACAGTTTTTATATGCTTCTGTAACAACAAAAGGAACAACAAAAAAAATCACTAACTGGTGGCCATTGTTCTGTGATTTATGCTCCAAATATAGCTAGGTCAAAGCATTTAAGTGTTATGGGAACTGCTTCTCCACTGTATTTCTCCTCCCTGTTGTGGGTAAACTTTGAGAAGATTGTCTACAAAGGTACCTTCACTTCCTTTTCTCTCATTTTTAAAATTTTACAGTCTGGCTTCTAATCTCACCAATCTCTTTGGCTACTCTCTCCTAACAATCTGATTGCCAAATCTAATGAACTTTTTTCATATCTCATCCTTCTGGACAGCTCTACAATCTTTTATACTGTCTTTATACTCTTATTTTTCTCTAGGTTTTCATGACTGCGCTCTCATGGTTCTCGTCTCTAGATCTCCATCCATTTTCATGTTTTTAAAAGTTTCTTATCTCTGTGCTTTTAAAAAAAAAATTATAGCTTTTTATTTACCGGATATATTCATGGGTAATTTCTCAACATTGACAATTGCAAAATCTTTTGTTCCAACCTTTCCCCTCCTTCCCCTGCCCCTTCCCCCAGATGGCAGATTAGCCAATACATGTTAAATATGTTAAAGTATAAGTTAAATACAATATATGTACACATGTCCAAGCAATTATTTTGCTGTACAAAAAGAAATAGTGTACAATTAGCCTTTGAAGGAGATCAAAAATGCAGGTGGACAAAAATAGAGGGATTGGAAATTCTATGTAGTGGTTCATAGTCATCTCCCAGAATTCTTTCGCTGGGTGTAGCTGGGTTCAGTTCATTACTGCTCTACTGGAACTGATTTGGTTCATCTCATTATTGAAGAGGGTCACATCCATCAGAACTGATCATCATATAGTATTGTTGTTGAAGTATATAATGATCTCTTGCTCCTGCTCATTTCACTCAGCATCAGTTCATGTAAGTCTCTCCATCTATTTTCTTTGCCAAATCTTCAGCCAAGTCACTTCTTAAGTACATAATCATTTCAATTGTTAACAACTTTTTCCTTTTGAGAATAAATAACACATAAGAAAATGATAAATCTTATCCAAAGAACACACTATTGAAAATTAGGTTAGATTAAACAAAAATCAACGATACCATGGAATTTGTTGTTATTTGGTTGTTCAGTCATGTTTGACTCTTCATGATATGATGGAGCATAGCATGCCAGGCCCTTCTATCCTCTCCTATCTCTTAAAGTTTATCTATGCTTATGTTCATTGTTTTTATGACTATCTATCCATCTCATCTTCTACTGTTCCCTTTTCCTTTTAATTTCCATTTTTCTCAACATTAGTATTTTCCAGTGAGTCCCATTTTGTGGTAAAGGTATTTTAAGTTTCAGTTTCAGTATTTGACTTTCCAGTGAATACTCTGAATTATTTTCTTTTAAATACTGGCTAATATGGTCTTCTTGGGACTCCCAAAAGTCTTCTCCAACAACACAATGGATTCTGTGGCTCTCAACTTTCCTTATAGTTCACCTCTCACAGTTATACATTACTCCTTGAAAAACTATAGTTTTGAGTATATGGAATTTGTTGGCAGGAGAGGAAGAAGTATTAGAACTGATAAAATCAAAAGACTGAAAAAATAGAAGAAAATGTTAAGTATTTGCTATAAAAATAACTGACCTGGAAAAACAGGTCAAGAGGAAATCATTTAAAAATCCTTAGACTCCCTAAAAACTATAATTTTAATAGTTTGGATATTATATTTAAAGAAACTATACATGAAAACTATTTAGATTTATTTGTTCCAGAGTTCTAAGTGAAGTTAGAAAGAATACACTGATTGCTTTTAAAATGAATTCCAAAATGTAAAACCCCATGTATGTCATAAGCAAAATCTAGAGCTACCATGTCAAAGGAAAAAAATTTCCAGAGTAAAGGATTTCAAGTACCAAAGAATCACATTTGGGATCACAGAAGACCTGGAAATTTATATGATACAAAGCAGAAGAGATCAAGAAATGCAATATTTAAAAAATCAAAGATTTGAACTTACCAATAAGAATAACTTACTCTGCAAAGCTATAGGGGGGAAAATATGAATCCTTAAATACAGGACTTTTAAGAACTTCTGATGGAAAGGACAGATCTAAATAGCATCTTTGAAAAGCAAACAAAAGTCAAGAGAAACTTAGAAAAGTAAATATTTTTAAACAAACTTTATTGATATCTTTTGTTTTTATATCACCAGAATTTCTCCCAGTATTTTCCTGTGCTTTTTCAAAGGAGCCACCCTATATAAAAATAATATTTTTAGAGGGAAAAAAAAAGAGAAAAGAGAAGAAAAATCAGCAAATCAAATCAACACATCATTAAAGGCTGGGAATATGTTCATTTTTCACAACTATGTACCTCTACAAAAGACTGAGATGGTAATGTCTTCTCATATATATTTTTTGTGATCATGTTTGCTCTTTATAATTTTGCAACATTCTTTTAAAAAATTGTTGTTGTTCATTCCATTTACATTGTTGTGGTGATTTTTATTTGCATTTGCTTCATTCTGCATCAGTTTAGATATTTCCACTCTTCTCAGTATTCATAATATTTATTTCTTACTGAATAATATTATTTTATTACATTTGTGTACCACAATTTGTTTAGCTATTTCTCAATCAATGAGCTTCTATTTTGTTTCGAGATCTTTATTAGAACAAAAACACAGTATTCTATTCATTGCATCACCTAACTACTCCCTCACCTTTTTTAAATGAGGAGAGTATTATTTATTTGCACCATGCAAAATTAGATTGTTAATTTTGTAGCAAGAGCTTTCATGTGACAAAACTCTGGCCACTTATGTGATCTGGGATTGTATGTAGCTGAAAGGAAGGCAGAATAGCTTTCTCTAATCTTTTTTTATCCCATTCCTCCCAACCTTCTCTACAGGAGATTTTCATTCTGTTTAGGAGAGGAAGCAAGGAATTGGAGCCAGAGAGCATTCTACTTTCCTCCAAGAAAAGGGGCACTGGGCTATAATTATATTTATTTCATCCTTTAAATATTGTTAGTCTAGGGTGTATGATCAGGTTCAGGCTAATATCTAATCATGTTATATTATTTGGGGGAAGGAAGACTCCAAGCTTTATATCTAAGGCTTGACTCCTTTCCAACCAAATACAGTTCCATAATAAACACACATATAGCAATTAACTAAGAAACTTATTTATCCAAGTCAAAAGAAAGCAGAAATCAAAGATAGTATGCATAGGAGAACATATATCAAACAATATAAAGTGGAAGAGCTTCCAATTGGGAGGGAAATAACTCAGCTTATCCATTAGTGGTCCAGATTTTATCCAAGGAAAAACTCCCTGAAGTCTCTGATGTAACAATGGGTGTAGGGAAATGATGGAGACAACCAGCTCTTCTCATGTTTTCTTAGTCTTTTCCTTCAGCAATCTGGAGTGTAGTTTTCCCATATCCATCTTCTCATTCAAAGCTAGAAGGCAGAAGTGCTGAAAGCAAAAGCAGAACTTGAACCAACTAGAAGGTCCAAAGAAAAAACCAAAGAAAGCTGGAGCTCTGCCATTCTCCCCAACTCCTTCCTAACACCTTATTGAGGACATAAGTAAGGACAGTCATCTCCATCAATAAGTTTTAGAATTAGGCTTACATTTTAAAGGGTGCATGATAACACTGTCTATTTCATTTCATATGAATGATCTTTTTTTTTTTTTAAACAACTTTGATCAACTCATGATCTTACTCACCAAAAGAGCTTTTCCAAACCTTTTAATCCCTCATCATGGCTCCCTCTTCTCTCACGTTAATTGAAAGCCTTGCCTTGTATTTCACTGAAAAAAAATTGAGAACATTTGATGAGAACTTTTTCCTTCCTCTTTATCTCACCTCCCTCAGATGCCTTCCACCATTATTTTTCCTTTATCGTTGTTTCACATGAAGAGGTGGCCCCTTCTCCTTGTCAAGGCAAACCCTCTACATGTAAAATGATTGCATTTCACTCAGTGTTACCCCACATATCGAAGCCTATATCATCCCTACTCTGACTAGTCTTCAGCTTCTTCTCTACTGCCCACAAATAGACCCATGTTTCCTTGATCCTCAAAGGACCTTCACTCATTCTATTCCTCTTTTGTTTTTTATGACTAAAATTCCTTGATAAGGCACTTTTACCTCCACTTTTGTCCTCTCCCTCTCTTCTTTACTTTCTGGTGTCTTGTTCTCAAGGTCATCATCATTATTATATTGTCTTCTCCAGAGTTACCAATGATTTCTTAACTGTTAAATCTACTGGCCTTTTTTTCAATACTCTCTACGTTTATTATTGCCAATCATCTTTTCATAGCACTGAACTTCCCTAATTTTCTTCCAATGTACCTAACTGCTACTTTTCAATCTCCTTTGCTAGATCTTCATCCAGGTAATAACCACAAACTGTAGGGGTCCCAAACCCTATTAATTTCTTCCTTTATACTATTTCATTTGGTGAAATCATCACATCAGCTCCTATGCACTTAATTATTATTTGTTTACAGATAATTCTCAGATTTATTTGTTCATTCTTATCCCCTCTACTGAATTCTAATCTTGTTTCTTCAACTGCCAATCATTGAAAATCTCAAATAGAATATCTTATGAACATCCTAAACTCAGTATGTCCAAAATTAAATTAATTATCTTTCCCTATACACCTTTTTATCTTACCTCCCCTATTATTGTCAAGGGTACCATTATCCTCCCAGTCACTTAGACATACAATCTCGGTGTCAACCTTAACTATTCCCTTTCACCCAGCTGTCAGTTGCGAAATTCTCCAAACTTTGCATTTGAAATTTTTTTTTTGTAACATATCTTCTCTCCTTTGAACCTGCCCACCTTGAAATAAACCTTAATCACCTCTTGCCTGGCCTATTAAAATAGCCATCTGGTTGTGTTCCCAGCCTTAAGTCTCTACCTACTTCAGTCTATCATTCATTTAGCAGTCAGTATTCTTCATATATATATATTTGCATATATTTTGAAAATAAAAAACTATTATTATCAGTATTCTTCCTAAATCACAAGTCTGTCTAAGTCTGCCCCTCCTCTATTCAATAAATTCCTATGGTTCTTGATTACTTCTGATATAAAATATAAATTATTTTGACTGACTTTTAAGACCTTCATAACCTCACTCTCAACATTCCATTTCTTACACCTGACTCCTCTACACATGTTTTATCATCTAGCAGTACTGATTTCCTTACTGTACCTTCATCTCCTGATTCTATCCATGTTCACTGGCTGTTTCTCATTCCTGAAATTCTTTCTCTCTTTGTCTCTACCTCTTAGCTCTTTTAAATCCTTCAAGCCCAACTGAAATACCCACTTTCTATAAGAAGTTTTTTCTAGTTTTCTTAATGGTATTGTTTTCCTTCTACTGATTGTGTTCAATTTATCTTGTTTATACATAGTTATTTGCATGAGACTATTAGACTGTGAGCTTATTGAGAATAGGAATTGTCTTTTGCTTTCTTTATATCTCTAGAGCTTATGTACATAACAGGTGTTTAATAAGTATGTATTGTCTTGTTAATACTAGCTCAGCTGAGAAGTATTATGGAATACTGAAAGAGACGCTTCCACATGTACTGTCATTGTCAACACTATTTGAATAATAAGATAACAACAACATGTAATATCAGACCACTTGATGAAAAGTATTAGAATGATTGACACCAATGAGATTCATGCCAGCCAAAATGGAAGAGATGCTTTGTCTAGACATAGTGATTTTAGACCAAAAAAATTATAATAGCCACAATCATAATCATTAACGTTCCATTTGAAAATTGATATGCTTCCTTTGAGACTGCCAGAGATAGAAATTCTGAATATCAACCATTGGTCCAGCATCATGCTTGAGAATATTTCAGTGTATATTGTGATTGTATAGATTGTGATTAGAGAGGGGAAGCCAGTAATAATGAACCCATAATGTGAAAGTTGTTACCTAATACACAAACTGATGATATATGATACGAGTAAGATGGAACAGAGATATTTATGTAGTATATTAGCAATGTCAAGCAGTTAATTAAATGAGAGTATTAAATGATGTGAAATATAAGGAGAGTATGGTTTATATTTTATTTGTGAAGTTATATATATTTTGTATTACCATATAATATACTATAAATTAATTTATATGTAATTATAATTTATTATAATAATTGTATATATTTATAATTTTATATGTAATTTAAATTTATTGTATCATTGTTATATATTAAAATAATTTTATATATTTAATATTTATTGTAATAATTTTATATAAATCATAACTATTTTAATCATATATAATTATATATAAATAATCTTACACTATATTTATATTATTCTAATTCATAGGGATATATTATAATTAGTCACATATTTTGATTGTATTTATAAATTCTCATAACTCACTTATGTCAATAATTAACAGGTATTCTGCTATACAAATTTAAAACACTCATTGACATTTTATGACTTTTTATAGCTACATTAAGAAACAGGCTCTAGGCCTACCTTCTTCACTCTCTTATTGTCATATTGGGCAAATGAGAATCTTTCTGAGCCCCCCCAAAGAATATTGAAAATAAATTATTAATATATTTTACCTCTTGAAAAATTCACAATTTTAGTGATCCCTTTTATCTCTAAAATTCTGTGAAATATTAATAAAAACCATGGTCTTTCTTCTAATGGTAGCTTAACTCAATTGATTGAAGGACCTTATTTACAACTATTTTTCATCAAGCTCAAAATAAGCTCTAGAATTCTAATTTCTGAGTTCATCATTCAGTTGAAATCTCTCTCAGTGATTTCTCTCTCTCTCTTTAAAGAAGTGCTACTGATGACAGACATCTTGTTGCAAAAATTGATGTTCTTTTTCCATCCTTCATTTTTTTCATTTATCTGATGTTTTTGACACTGGCCACCTTTTCTGGGCATTTGTGACACTACCACTCTATCTTAGTTCTTCTACAAATCTAACTGCTTCTTCTCAGTTTTCTTTGCTAGAGAATGTCATACCACCTTATCATACCTTATCATACCACCTAACCTTGGATGTTCCCCTAGTTTCTGACTTAGGCCCTCTATTTTCTTCCTACATTTTCTTTTTTGGTGACTTCATCGTCTTCAGAACTTAAATTATTATCTATATAATGACTCCCAAATATATAAGTTGAGCCCCAGTTTCTCCTGACTTTCCATCACACATTACCAATTTTTTATTGGATATTTCACACTTGATGTTCCAGAAACATCTTAAATTCAATATGTTCAAAACAGAATTCATTGTCTTTCCTCCCAACCAACTCCTTATTCAAACTTTCCAATTTCTGATGAAGATACATCATTTTTCCAGTCTCTCAGGTTCATAATTTCAATGTTATCAATTTTTCACTCTCCATCATTTGTGGGAACAAGTCCAATGAGTTATCAAATCTTACCATTTCTACATCTCTCACATCAAAGCTATTTTGTCTACTTGCACAATTACCACCTTAATTCAGACTCTCATTTCTTCAAACATAGATAATTGTAATGACCTGAATTGGTCTGTCTTCTAGTTTTTTCTAATTAATCTTCTATATTATTGCCAAAATGACTTTCTATAAAATACCACTCATTGTCAATTCCAGTGATTCCCTATGGCTTCTAGAATCAACTAGAATTAATTGCAAAGATTGAGTATATGAAATGTACTGATTTTCTAAAGAATTATTGCATAAGAAATACCATTTATGGCCTTTTAAAAGATTTGAACTTGGAGGACTGAGAGACTAATTATCTATATCTGGTATACAAGAAAGTAGGCTTGAAATTTCCCAAGAAAGTTGGTATTTATAAGACTGTGTATAGTATACTCTAGCATATCCATTTCCACTTTATGAATGAAATACAATCACTAACTGGAATCATTTCCACTCTGCTCATGTGAATCTGTTTAAGGTACTAGCAGAATACTTCAAACAATAATCTGGGACATGATAGCTTCACACTTTGACTATCTATGCAACTTTTGCAGAAATCTGTAAGAGAAACCTCTCTGACTAATGACAGTGAATATCACAAATGAAAAGATTCTTGGACCTCCAAAGGAGATTCTCTGAAACTTTACTTTAGTAATGTTGTTGGTTGAGGTTGAAGTTCAATAAGAGATCAGGGGTGTTCTCATGAATGTCTCTTAGAAGCCACCTTTCTACCATGTGTATTCCTGAACATTCTGGTAATGATCTAGAAAAATCCATCATTTGGGATGGATGATCTGAGGAACAATCTTACCTGTTACATCATCATGAAGTCCAGAAGTCTTATTATTATCTACTGTGATAATGGAAATATATAAATGTGTATACAGATTACTGAATTACTGAGTAACAGAACCAAAGTACCCTAGAGCACTACCATGTCAAGAACTCAAGATGCTCTGCATTGTCTTTTGGTCTTTTAAATAGTAGTTACTATGAGAGTGCCAACGCAGAAGAAAAGGAAGACTATTTTCATCTGTTCATTTGGATTTTTACCTCTTTGAGCATATGCCCCCAAAGCATATTGGTACTTTTATAAGAAGTGATAAAGAGGTTGAAGTTAGTAGTATTTGCATACTTTGATTACTTCACTAGCTTTAGAAAGACTTTGGAAAAGCATCAGGAGAGACTGAACAAATGGTAGATTCGCTAGACGAAAATGTTCTTAAGCTTTTATGATCAAATGTTAATTTTTCAGACTCTATTAAATTTGGGGGTTATGTAATAGCTAAACAAGGTATGAATATTGACATCAGAGAGTGCTTCTACCTTGTCCACAGCCACAGAAAATCTGGGAGATCTAAAGACTTTTCTAAGATTTAGTAATTATCATTGTAAATTTTAAGACTTCCCTGGCCCTGAATGGCTATGTATGATACTAACATGAGTGAGATGTGTTAACAGTGCGAAAAGAAAAGTATTGCCAACTGCTGTTGCATATTTAGAGAATATAATTCCTAGAAAATCTTTGGTATTTGTCTGCATTTACTTTCTGAGTTTTGAAGGAAAGACATACTTTATTTCAGACTATTTTACAAGGTAAGTATAGGTATATCTAACTGGGAAGCAGAAAATTTCTACAGTTGTACCAATATATGCACCCTAAAGCCCTCTGGAAATCTATGATTTCATGGGTTTCTTCTCCATTGGCAATAGATCAGAACCTCTCTATATCTTATAAATTATTTCATGTGTTACTATGGCCCCCCAAAATATTGGTGGCCAGTCTTCTAGCACTCAAGAAATCAATCCAAGAAAAATATAGCAGTTCAGAATCAGTGATTGTTCAGAGCTGTACAAACATGTTTTACTTTTAAAGCTCAACTCAAGTTATCAGTGAAGCCTCCCTTTATTTCTCTTTGTCTCTGTCTTTTTCTTTCTCCAGTTCAAAGACTAAAAATAATTTCTTCTAGATTCTTATTATATATCTGTCATGTGACATTCTACCTTGTATTTCTGTACATGTTTCAGCTCTTTTATTGGGATCTAAGTTTTCTCATGGAAGAATCATAACCTAGCAATTTTTATACCCCCACGGTACATAGTAAAGTGGGGCCAGTGGTAGTACATAGTAGGTGCTCAACAAATACTTGCTCATTTCTCTCTCTTTCCTTAATTATACCTTCCTTTAGAGCTAGAACTTCATCTTATATATTTCATTTCTTTATTTTTTGCAAAGCTCTTACTTAGTACCATGTTGAGTATTTATTTAATTGATAGTAGTTTGTTAATGTGGATTAGATATGTTTTTCCCTGTACTTCCCCACAGTCTTTCCCACCATTTCACTGCCGTGGTAAACATGTCCAATGTTTCTTTTTCCAGGCAGTAGACAGAAGAAATGTGGTGTATCCCAGTAGTTAGCAGTCCTTTGCTAGCTGTCCAAATCACAATGTTTCACATGACCCTTCAGATAGGTTAACTGGAGTGTTCTGCCAAATTATAGCCCATGGGAAATATGCATTTTCACTTGTAAAAAGTGGCAGCCTGTGAGAGGGAAGCTTACATCCTTTCTTTGAGCCTAATATAGCTATAGTAGTAAGTCAGGCCAAATGTGAATTTCCTTTAGTTCCTTTAAATTGGAATATGGGTGCATTGTGCAATATTTGTTAGACTAAATAAACATACTTCAAATGATTTGTGCTAGCCCCATTGAGATGTTTACTTTTCTGTGAAATATGACTGAACTCTGAAGTAGCACAAAGCACATATACCAATATGAATGAGATAATACCTTTCATAGAACTCCAGAAACTTCATAGCTGAGTAGTCCAATTATCTGACTCAACTTATTGATCTCTTTCATTTTATTTCATCATTCTTCTAGAGTGTAACTAAATGAGAAAAATAAAAAAAAAATCCCTAATTCAGAATATTTTGAGGAGGGAGATAAACCACCTACTGCCATTAGTGTGAGGGAAATCAGGTGTCTATTTTTATACTTTGTAAGTTCTGCTTCTGAATAATTAATCAAGACACCTATAGTATGATACCTGTGTAATCCATAGGTGGCCAGAAATGAAGTACACTTTAGAGATGTTCCTCACAACACTTTAGATGAAAGACTAAAATGAATAAAGATAATTATGCATATTGATGGAAATAGAAGCAAAAATAGGTCCAGTCCCAGAACCACATAATTAATTTATTTCTTGAGCAGAGCAAATAGACTTTAATAATATACAAAAACTTTGAATCAGCTGTGTACTTTAAGAGACTTTTCCAGGGAACTAAACATTTTCCACATCATACCTACAAGTGTTAGCACTGAGAAACCAATGCTGAGTAAATAAATAGGACCAAGCAGAGGAGTTTCTTCATCATAACAAACTTCTAAGTCATTTAGTGACAGAGCTAAAACACGATACAAGGCAACCCAAAGGAAACTTAGGTTATATGGACTCTATAGGCATGGGTGGGCTTGGGGGAGAGGTTGACTATCATCTTCCTCTTGGTCTTAGGGGAAAGCATGTCAAATTACTAGAGAATTAACCAACTATCCCACCCAATTCCCAAGGGTCCTACACAGTACTCCAGATTTATGATTCTACCCTGAATCTGTAACAAGATTGTTTGTTGGACTTTGTTTGACCTGAGTATTTTCCTTCTGTACTAAGAACTACTGTTCAAAGTTGGAAGGAACAAAGAATGTTTTTTCATTCTACTATTTCTTAGCTAATATTATGGGGCTTGGAAATTATGCTAAGAGATTTAGAAGTTTTTATTGATGAATCCCAAGGAGTCAGAAACTTCTGCTTATATACCCTTGAAATGCATTACCTAATATCTAAAATCTGACTCCTAAGTATATTAGTCATGAGTTAATGGAATCCCCATTATTTTATCTGAAACTGACCCTTTTGAATGATTCAACAATGTTGTTCAGGACTAAGCTTATTAGATTAAGCTACATAAAAACAGAGATTGTTTCTTATTTAAGCTTTGTGTTTCTTCCAGAGCCTTTACACAGTCTTCTTTACACAGTGGGACCTTAACAAATATTTGTTGATTTGCTGAATTGAAGTATCTTCCTCTTCCTGTTTGGAGTTTTAAAGGAGTAGAATCTTGCTCTATGCTTTCATTTTTCTGCTCAGCCCTGATTTTGCTTGGCTTGTTTCCACCAGGAACTGCTGCTCTTCCTTCCCATGCTGCTTCAGGTTCTCCTGGAGACTGCTGTGTAGATCTCAAAAGTAAGATTAATAGTAAGAACCTAATAGATCATAGGTAGGTATTGTAATTATATTATTCATTTTGACTGCACTGAATGGGTTTGTCAATAAAGGATTACCTTTCCAGTATTCTAATCTCTCTTTCTTTGAGCTGTAGGTCTCACAGAATTTGTGCAATCTCTGTGTATTCAATTAGTGTAATTAATACTACTTTTATCTCAGAATATCTACTTGTATTTGAGTGTTTGGCTTTGGACTCTTGAATTTTAATGTTTTTGCATCACAAATCCTGTTAACTTGGAGGGTGGGGTGAGAGGGAATGGGAGTCCACTCATTCACCCTCAGCATAGCCCTAACTAGTGTTATTTGACCTTAATGGCATTAATTCATCATCATTCTTCACTATAGGTCAGGAAACCCCACTAACATGTAGTGTAGACACTCCCATGAACTTAGTACAGCCTGGTTCTGGTACCCACTATGATTCCTTGTTTTTTTCTACTCAACTAAAGGTGTAATGTATTACTTTTTATCTCTTAAGTCACATGTTAAACTTCCTGAAAACACGGAATAGGACAAACAGAAAAACACTTTGTGAAGGTGAAAATTTTCAGATAATTTAAGACAACCTTTATAGTAAGGTCACTAAAAGTCTTTTAGTGTTTTTATAGATATATGCAAACAATCTATTCATAAGGGATATGCCCTCGAGAAGTGCCTATAGATAGCAGCTTTGTTGTTTTTCATTATTTTTGAAGAGGACCAATGACTTCATGATATATGATGGCTGATGACTTATGTGTGAATTGGATTTAAATAAGAGTTGCACCTAGTTCACAAGAGAATATTTGTTTAAATTTGATTGAAAAATTATTTATTGAACACTTAATATTTGTCAGAGGCTATAGTGAATGAATACTAAGAATTTTTAAAAAAACAACAGAAAAAAACAGTATTTAGCCTCATGGGGCTTAAGTTCTACTGTGGAAAACAACTAAAATAATAGATTTAGAAGTAAAAAAGATCTTAGAGGTTATTTTTACAAGTAAGGCATAATATAGATGATATATGCATACATACATGACCTATTTAAATGTGTTTACATGTAGGAGGAGGAGGGGGAAGGCAACATATTTAGGGAATAAAATAAACATTTACAGGTAGAGGGGGATTCCTTTTAAGAAGTGGCATCTGTTAGGATTTCTTGAGATGGAACTGAGAAGGGAAAGCATTCCAAGCATGGGGGGCTAAAAAGGTGAAGACCATAGATTGAATGTCATATATGGGAAATAGCAAGTAGACTTGTTTAATTGGAATATAGAACATGTGAAAGGAAGTAATGTGCAATCAATTTTAAAAGGTTTGATCAGATTGTGAAAGATTTTAAATGCCATGCAAAGCAATGATGATGTATTTTTTCCTAGAAGTAATAGAGAGCCATTTAAAGCTCTTGAGCAAGGGACAGTCACAATAAGACCTGTGTCTGTAATACTTATTTGGCAATTGTGTGATAGATGGATTACAGAGACTGGAGGAAGGGAAACCAATTAGAAATTTCTTGCAGTAGGTAAGGTGAGAGTTGATAAAATCTGAACAAATGTGGTGGCTAACACATATTTTATTTTGTATCAGACCTATTCAAATAAGATCTTGAAGAGAAATCTCCCCCTAACAATGCAGACTGATATCTTCTCATTACTTATGGTTTAAGGATTGCCTAAAGCACTGAGAATTAAGTGACTTGCCCAGGATCACACAATTAGTATGTATTGGAAAATTATTTTTCTAGATGTTCCTGACTTTTGTTTAGCTCTCGGCATAGTTAGAATTCACAAACATTTGGGCAGCTAGGTGATACAGTGGATAGAGCATTAGCCCTGAAGTCAGAAGGACCTGAGTTCAAATGTGACCTCAGACATTTAGCACTTCCCAGCTGTGTGACCCTGGGCAAGTCACTTAACCCCAATTGCCTCAGCCAAAAAAAAAAAAAAAAATCACAAGCATTTCAATTTCTGACTTTAGTTTGATTTCTTAGGATCAAAGTCATTTTTACCATTCATTGCTCTACTTTTTCAGATCCCTGAAGTTGGGGTGGAAAGAATTTGTCCTTTGTTCCTCCAGATTTCTAGTCAGTGATCCTTTCCTGTAGGTTCAGTCTCTTTTCATTGATCAGTTTACTCTGTGGAGATGGATTATACTTTCCCTAGCTGTATATGGTAAACATTAAAAAAAAAAATCCAAACTCATTCAAGAAATCCCACTTTCAGCTCAGTCTTCAACTAGAAGATCAATTCCTAAGGGGGGAAAAAAAAATCAAGCCCATTTCACCAGCACCCAAGATGTAGCCGAATCTCTTTTTCTTTTCCATTCAGTCTCTTGCTCTGCCTTTTGCAGCCTCTAGCAAGGTCTCATTCAACCTTCTCATTCACAAAGCAATAGAACAATTCTCTGGGTGCCATTAATTCTTGATCTCTATATTCTCTGAAGTTCTGTCAACCAAATAGTATCCACTGATTCTCCTCTTCTGGTTCTTACTTTCTGTAAATGTTAGGTGTCTTTCTGGTGACTTGGAATGTTAGGTCTGTATAACTTGGATTTCTCAAAAAATCCAAGTAGCATAATCAATGTACTTAGAATTAGAAGGGAAACAGTTTTCTGTTTCTTGGGGAAAAGGAATCTTCGTAGAAGATTGGAAAAGTAACAAGGGGGCTAGAGAGAGAAGGACTTTAAAAGCCAAACAATATTTTATATTTAATCCTGAGGTAATAGGAATATAATGGTGTTCATATATGCACACACACACACATAATAAACAGACACAAAGATGGAGATAAAGAGAGAGAGAGAAAGAGACACTGAGAGACAAAGACAAAGAGATGGTCAGACTTAATTGATAGTTGATTGGATTGGAGTTGGGAGACTCTTAAAACAGAGTGACAACCAGAATTGCACTACAATAGGCTGGATAGGAAGTGATAAGGGTCCAAATAAGCATGAGAGTTGTGTCTAGAGAAAGAAAGGGGAGTAAATGAAGGCTTTTATGAAAGTATAATAGACAGTGCTTCACAATTCATTGCATAGAGGGATAAGAGTAAGAAATCAGGAATGATATCTATTTTTTTAATTTTTAAAACTTTTTATTCTCTGTAAATTGTTAGCACTACTGTCTATCTACCCAGGTTACTTATACCTTCGGAAGCTAATAATTAATGTGCAACAAGAAAATGGTATTTACACACATATATTGTATCTAGGTTATATTGTAACACATGTAAAATGTATGGGATTACCTGCCATCGGGGGGAGGGAGTGGAGGGAGGGAGGGGATAATTTGGAAAAATGAATTAAAAAAATAAAATAAAGAACTTCATATTGATAAAGCAAAAAAAAAACTTTTTATTCTCAAAACATATGAATGGATAATTTTTCAACATTGATCCTTGCATAACCCTTGTGTTTCAGATTTTCCCCTCCTTCCCCTCACCCCTCCCCTAGATGGCAAGCAATCCAATATATATTATACATGTTAAAATATGTTAAATCCAATATGTGTAAACCTAATTTGCGAGCTTAGTTGATAAAATCTTTGAAAAATAATAGGAAAGCTAGGATAAGTGGAGGGCTTGCTGGGAAAAATGAGTCCAGTTTTGGACGTGTTGGATTTAAGATGTCTATGGGACATACAGTTTGACACATTTAAAGAGATTCAGAACTGGCTGTTGGGAGAGGCGCTAAGGCTTAATCATCTGCAGAAAGCTGATAATTGAAATTTTGAAAGCTGATGAGATCACCTAGTTAAATAGTATAAAGAAGAGGGGCTAGGACAGACATGCCTATCGTTCTTTGTTTTTTAGTCTATTACTTTTTTGGTATAGACAGAAAATTGACACCTTGGTTCAAAGGTTAATTTGTAATGTGGGAATCAGCACACATTAAAGTAAAAACATTTACCATGAACCAACTTTATCAACTAGATAATTTAAACATTTAAATTCTCATTTTATTTTCAATCTTTTACATAAAAGTGTTTTTGAAATGACCCTTTACCTTTATAGACAAGGTGAAAAAGAAATCCCACCTGTGTGGAAGTAGATGTATTTCTGTAAGAAAGAAAAGAAAACACCGGGGGGGTGTGTGGGGGAACATAATGAGAAGAGAAAGATTACTTGTTTCTTCTTCAAAAAAAAAAAGTTAATGTGTTTTGTTTTTATGTCACCTTCACTTCTAAATGGAAACAAAGTAGAGATTTCCATAAATTGGAGAATGGTTCAACGAATCATTCTATGTGAATGTAATGGAAAATTATTGGTCTCTAAAAATAACAAAAGTAGCAGATTCTGTGAAACCTGTAAGAACTAGTATGCAATGGAACCTGTAAGAACTCGTATGAATTAATATAGAAAGAGAAGAATTAATAGAACAATTTGTAAATACAACATTATAAAGGAAAACAATTATGAAAAAAATCAATAATCAAAATCAATATAATTACCAGTCCTCATTCCAGAAAACTAATGATGAAACATTTTTCTCACCTCTCAGCAGAGAGGAGATATTTTAGAGGTGTAGAATGAGACATTCATTTTCAGACACATGTTAGTTTTGTTTTGCTTCACTATATTTGTTGCACCATGTGAGGGTTTGACTCTCAGGCCTCTTAGTTTATGTTAACTATCAGAACCCAATGAGACACTCACAATTCACACATCCAGCAATTACAGAAAGAGAGATTTACCTGGTCTGAGTAGATGATCAGTAAAGATAGACTTTACCTGATACTGAAAGTTGATTCAACTGAGAAACAGAGAATGCCCACTGTTTTCTACCAACCAAGCATGAGAAGGAACCTGGAGCTTCTTGTGATTATTTTATATTCAGGCAACTAAGAAATGTCATCAACAATATGAACCTTACATCCCTTAAGTCAATCAAGTCTTGAGGATGACACTCAAAAATTAGTCTAACAAGCCCAGGAGTTCATATATTGCTCCTATTCCACAGAGAAGGTAGAGCTATGAAGGAGGAAAAGATGATTGACGGAGTAAAAATGATTGATGGCCACAAAATAAGAAAAAAAAGATAATTAAACATTTAAAAATATATAAAAAGAGTGAAAGGAAGGCTCAGAAGGGAATACAAATAAACAGGTCAGTATTGGAAGCACATAGTTAAATTTAAAAAATATAAAGAAAATTCCTTGAAAGTAGGGATGTTCTTGCTTTATTATTTTTTTTTCTTAGCACAGTACTTTACATATTACTCGTGCTTAATAAAGGAATTCATTCTAATGGAGAAGACAGCAAATGTAGAAGTTTCAGTAGCAAGTTAATCAGACATAAAAGCCTTGTGGTCCTTTGGGTGTGACTTCAAAGAATATGATGATACATTTTGTTAATGTTATTTCCATGTATAAAATTGTAAGCTTTATTTTTTAATTTTTAAAACTTTTTATTTTCAAAATGTATGCGCGGATAATTTTTCAAGATTGATAGTTGCATAGCCTTATGTTTCATATTTTCTTATTCTTTCCCCCACCCCCTCCCCTAGATGGCAAGCAATCCAGGATATGTTAAACATGTTAAAACAGATGTTAAATTCAATATGTATAAACATATTTATATAATTCTCTGGCTGCATAAGAAAAATCAGATCAAAAAGGAAAGTAAATGAGTAACAAAACAAAATGCAAGCAAACTACGACAAAAAGAGTAAGAATGTTACATTGTGATCCCATTCAGTCCTCACAGTCCTCTCTCTGGGTATAGATGGCTCTCTTTATTACAAGGTCATTGGAACTGGCATCAATCATCTCATTTTGAAAAGAGTCATGTTCATGATAGGGGGGAGGGAGAGGGGGAGGGAGAAAGGGAGAGAGAGAGAGAGAGGAAGGGAGGGAGGGAGAGAGAGATGATTGTTTTGCCTTGTAAACTGCCTGGTGCACGAGCCTGGGTTTATTTGATTATTTAATTTGAAAGTAGGAAACTAAGGATAGTTGGTCTGCAAAATTCAATCCTTTATTCTCCTGTCATACTATTCCAACCTGGGCAAGAAACACTATTCTAACACTTCCAATTTTGCTCTTCATACTTTAGCTTCTTTTATCTTTTTTCTGTTTCCCTACCTTTATTATCTCTTTATCTTTTTTCCCTCCTTAACTCTAACATGGTTTGGGCTGAGAATGAGAAGAGACTAGGGTAGAGGTAGATAACCACTCTCATTACTTTTTCTTTTCAGATCAACCCATGTCAATGGGTTAATTCAATACAATACATTTCACTACTGCTTATGGCTTGCTCTTCTTAGTTCTGCATTTGTTTTAACAGTTAGGACTCTGTATGACACTCCTACTTTAGCCTTAGGAGGGATTTAACCTTTAGCACTGGGATTTCTTCATGAGAACTTAAGCACAATAATGACAAGTAGGATGAGAAGAAAATATTAATGCAAAAAGCAAAGAGATTTTCTAGAACTAAAAGATGGATCAAAGGTTTTGTTTTTTTCCTTAAGGAAAGTTTTCTCTGCCTAAGAAGTTAAAAACCCTTCCTAATTGTCCTCAAGCTAAAGCTATCATCTACTCTCTTCCCAAATGAAATTCCTTCCCTAGATCAGCAGGACTTAAGCACTGTATTAGTTTAGATTGGAACATGGGGGCTGTTGTAGGGAGGAGTCCTGTTCAAGTAAGGAGTTGTACTAGATGATGTTGGCTGTACTGCCCAGGCAGGAGTTTCTATGAGTTTTTGGCATGAAATTATGCCTAATGTAACAAAAATAACAATAGCAATAGCTAATATGTACATATAGTGCCTATACCATGCTATGCACTTTACAATTATTATTTCATTAGGTTCTCACAACAACCCTGGAGGTAAACTGCTATTATTATCTCCATTTTACACTTGAGGAAACTAAGGCAAACAAAGATTATGTGAGTTGTCTGGGAAGACACAGCTAGTATCTGAGGTTGGATTGGAATTTGTTCTACCAGACTCCAGTGGTGCCTTCTTTACCCACTGCTGTCCAAAAAAGGTCAATGTGTTGCTTGGTTTTGTTGTACTGGATTTTTTTTTTTTTTAACTATAGGGTTTGATGGGCAGGGAAAGGAATATATATGTTCACAAATGAATTTGATATAAAAGCAAAAGATAATGATCAAATTTTCTGTTTTAAAAACAAAAAATTGTCTACTATGTCAATCATTTTGGGTCTAGATAACAACATTGGGCTCAGTAAAGCAGCTAAATGGTTACAGTGATAGTCTTGATGTCAGGAAAACCTGAGTTTGAATCTCATCTCAGTTACTTGCTAACTGGGTGACTCTAGGTTAGTAATTTAACTCCTCTCGGTCTTTTCCTTTATTTGTGAAGTGGGTATAATAATAGTACCTACCTCACAGAGGGACAAATGGAATGACATACATAAAGCTCTATGTAAATCTGAAAGCACTATATAAACATCAGCTATTATTAAATTGGAATCTGTTGTCAATTTCCTGGGATAAGGTCAGATGAATTGCTGGAAGATTAAGAAGCTCTGAATTATAGTTCATTCAAGTTTAAATACACACACACACACACACACACACACACACACACACACAAGGCAAAACGGAAGTATTACACTTGGCAAATCTGAGCTTATTGGATTTCTTGACTCCTTTGTGGAGCCAGCGGAAGCCAGCAGGGCTTGGATTGAGATGATGCATTCCTGTTCTCAGCATGATGGAGAGTTTGTTTTGGAAGATGTTTACTTGGGATTAGAGGTGGGAGGTGGAAGGAAGAAAGGAAAAAAGACTAGTACAAAGAGAGATAAAAATAACTACTTCTTGGAAAGCATAGCTCAGTGATCAAGAAGAAGGGAGAATTGATTAAAGAAATGTCACAAACAAAAATAAATTATATATTTTTCAGATACAGAAAAACCAGTTGATTCAGATTTTTATAGTTAGTGAAACCCCAAGTATATCACTGTTTTACACTCATCTTGCTTCCTAGATTAAGACTTCCTCTATACATATCCAATTTTCCCATATCCATATTCCCATATTTTATGGTGTTTTGTTTTTTTTTTTCCTCCCTAGAATCACAGAATCTTAACCTGGAATTAAAGGTTAAATTCCTCCTAAGGCTAAAGTAGGCGTGCCATTGTTTAGATCCTAATTACTAAGCAATTACTAATTAGGTATCCGAAAAGTACTATAGTGCTATGTGAATAAAATATATGATGAGGCAGACTTTAGGAAGGATGTATTGATAGCAAGCAGACAAAATCCTGTTATTGCTGGATTAAAAATTTTAGATTATACTTTGTGTGCTTAATGTCATATAGTAAATGCTTAATGTTTGTTGAATTGAATTAGTGGGAATTGCTGTGGAAAGAAAAGTTACCCAGAGTGGTATCCACTTGTACTTTGCCCCCCAAAAGTTACTATGGCAATCATTTAATGTAATCTCCACCATTTTACAGTTAAAATGAATTGTCTCAGAGAAATGCAGCGATTTGTTTAACACCAATCGGTCAGTGACTACTTAGCGTTAGAAACTCCAGGTCTCCTAACTTCTCATCGATGACTCTTTTAATCATTCTGCTTTCAACAGTTAACTTTTTCATTTAAACTCTCAGCACAGTGACTGGCATGTGATTAATAAATGTTTGCTTAATTATTGTCATAAATTTCATAGCTACTATCTATCTAGGAGCAACATAAAAAGTACTTTTATTTGGTTCTTCCATTCAAGCTAAGAATGCAACTAAACAAGTTTTTTTTGCATTTTATTCTGACCAATAATTAAATAAATTGATAAAATGGAAGTGCAGCTAGGAGATAGAACATCATAGAATATGCATGTTAACTTGTAAAAAGGAGGAAGACTTTCTTTGGGGAATAGATAAGGTGCAAAATTTTTCAATACAGTGCATAATAAAAATTAGCACATTTAGGAAGTAGTTTTAAAAGATATTTTTGTGATATTTCCATTCTTCTTCTATAGATGACCGAGATTTATTAAATACTTTTGTTTAGCTTAGTACTCCAAAGATTTTTCCTTCCTTCCTTCCTTCCTTCCTTCCTTCCTTCCTTCCTTCCTTCCTTCCTTCCTTCCTTCCTTCCTTCCTTCCTTCCTTCCTTCCTTCCTTCCTTCCTTTCCTTTCCTTTCTTCCTTTCTCTCTCTCTCTTTTTTTTTTTTAAAATGAAATACTGACTCAGAATACACATTTTATATGAATTTGATCTGGTCAGAGTAGAAATAAACCTTACTGTTTCAAGCATGTCCAATACACATAAATTTTTTAAAAGTGAGTATATATAATTTTACTCTCTTTAGGGACAACATTTTGAAAACACCCTCTGCAAATTTATATCCATTCCAATAAATATAATGAATCTATTATATTCAAAGCTTTTCATGCTTTTTCAATAATAAATCCAATTTGTTGAAAGTGATCAAGTTGGTCAAATCCAATTTATTAATGCAATCCAAAATTATTGCCTGTAATTAACTGGTTGATGGTTAAAAATGATAAGCACAAACAAACAAACAAACCTGATTTATAAATCTAATTCATGTGTGGAAATGCCATCAGTAGTAGAATAAAGAAAAAATTCTGATTATTATTATATCCCAGGTGATACAAATAACTAAATGACAACAATGAAAAATTTCACACAGTTTTGTTGTAATTGTACTAGAATTTCCACATGGACATGCATTGTATTCACATTTTAGACATGGACATGCATTGTATTATGAAAATATTTTCATTTTATTTATTGTAGTAGCCTCAGGACCCTTATATCACAAACTTCTATTGAAATAAAACTTTTATTTTAAATGTATTGGAGTTTGTGTTTTAGATCCTGGAGAAAAACAACATTTCTCATTTCAGTAGATCTGTGACCTCCTTAGTAGGGGTATAAACCAATAAATGATTTTTTTATCTTTTGCAAAGTCTGTCCATTTCCTTCCATTAAATCTTCAATAGACTATCTGCCTAATGTATTTGAAGCTTACTTCTAGATATTTTTAATATTTTATGGATACAAGAGCAACACTCTGGCTATTTATTCATCTATTATCCCCAACCTTGCCGTTTGACTGGCCCATTTCTTTTTCTGGCCTATGTTCTTGATGATGTCTTCTGAGAGAACTTGTCTGAATTAAATAAACTATTTTCCTCTCATTTTAAAATGTCATCATATATCACTGTGAAATAATCTTTGTCAAAAATAAATGTGTGTATGTATATTTATATATATATATATGTATGTCAAATTAAGAGATTATTAGGTTTGCATATGGTTATTTTCTAAAATTACCATAAATTTCTAGGCATTTGTTTTTCATAATTAACTTTATTCTTTCACAGTTGAGTCAATGCTCACAAAATTTGATAAGAATTTTACTTGTAGAAACCCATCATAATTTTTTCCTGAAAAAAATCCAATTACATGTAATTGTAAATTACAATTTAAAAATTTTTTTTTAAATTTTGATTTCCAAATTTTTTCTCTCTCTCCCTTTCTTTCCCTTTTTCTTGAGACGACAAATGGTTTGTTATCATAATTCATGAGGCATATTCATTCATTCTTTCTATTGTTCACCTTATTGTTGTCAATTCTCCCAGTCAGGCTCAAAGTTTGAAAAATGTCTTTGACTCCTTCCACTTAATGAGCTCCACATTTAATTGATATGCAAGCCCTGCTAGTTCTTCCTTAGGAGTTTCTTTCCTTCTATCTGTCCCTTTATTTCCCCACTACAATTATGTTTTTTATCTCTATAGACCTATATAGCAATGGGGCCCAGACCCTACCATTTTGTACACAACACATTAGCTATACTTTGGGAGCCTCTCTTACCATGGCAAGTTTTTTTTTTTTTTTTTTTTTTTTTTTTTTTTTTAAATTCTATCCTGCAGTCAAAACACAAAAAAAGTTGATACCCCTCACTTAGATAATGAAGTATGTGCACACTTATGGGCAATATAAGATCCAGTAGGACTGAAAGACCAACAACTTGTTGTGAGGGAACCCAGCAGGTATTACATCAAAATAGTGGCCCTTAGTAAAACAACACTGGCAAATGACAATATGCTTATCCAAGCCAGAGCTGGATACACATTTTTCTGGAGTGGCCACGGTGATGAGGAATGCCATGAAGTTTGTTGTACACTGAGTACACAATCAAATGATTGTGAATAAAAAATCATGTCCCAATTCTTCCTCTACCTTAGCCTTGACTTTTAGCCTTTTCAAGTTAAATAATTTACTCTGTGTGGTAACTGGCCTTGATTTAAAACTAGTCTTGTCAACAAGTTTGTATATCTACCAAAAGAGTGACCAACAGACTCATGACAATGTGATTGCCACTTGCAAAAAATTGCTACCATCACTAGTGTTTATGCTTCCATCATGAAAAACACTGATAGAGAAAAATTTTATGCAGATTCTCCTCATCAATGTGCTGAAAGAGGATAAACTTATACTTCTGGGTGACTTAATGCAAGAGAAAGCCCAGACTACAAAACAAAGAAGGGAGTCTTTGGGAGGAATGGAGAACATCATCAATGATCACCTACTACTGAAGACTTGTACATCTCATGACCTTAACACCAACAGTCTTCTGTTAACCTAAATGCATTAACACTTTGGGGATACATCCTTACAGCAAACATTAGCATTTAATAGATTAGGACATTGTAAGAAGATAAACAAGATACAAGAATGTTAAAAGTGATGTGTGCTGCAAAGTGATCAGGGACTTATTCTGCCCAAGCTAAGTATTCATATTCAACAAAAACAGCAGTTCCAATGCAAGATAACTATCAGAAGACTTAGTGTCAACAGATGAGAGCATTTTTCCGTGAGCATGAATAATTTGTTGCTAATTTGGAGGGAAAGCTAAGCCAACACATGGTTGGCAGCAATGAAGCAGAAAAGTAGTGGGCAGCTTTCAGAGATCTGGTGTATAAACTGCATTTATTCATCTGGACCAGCATATTTGCAGACCTCAAGATTGGTTTTACAAAAATAATGGGGAAATTCAAAAACTTCTAAAGAAAAATTAGAACTCCATTTGGTTTCCCAGAAGGACAGTTCATACATCTCTAAGAAGTTATCATTTAACTCCATCAAAAGTACAAGTGAAGTTTAGAAGAAAGCAAGATTATTGGCTCAGGCAAGTTTTGCAGTGATAGCAACAATCCAAAGTGCTTTTCTGATACCTTGAAAGCTACTTATGGGCTCAAGACATATGGTACCTCTTAATTACCCAGTGCTAATGAAGCCACATTTATCAGTGACAAGGACATGATCCTGGCGAGACAGGCTGAATACTTTCACAGAATTCTCAACAGACTGTCATCAACCAATTCTAAAGTCAATAACCATCAAAATCAATGTCAAATATCCCTAGCCAAACTTCAAACTGAAAAAGTTTTCTATTCTCTCACAAGTGGTAAAACGCCGGTGTTGATTCTTATTCCAGCTGAGTTTTACAAGGAACACTACTCATACAGAAGCTGACAAATCTGTATTATATGGCAAGAAGTGGTTATCCCCCAGGACTTCAAGGATGCTTCCACTGTTTATCTCTTTAAAGGAAAAAGAAATAGGTTGTCCTATGACAATCACAGAGAAAACTAGTTTAGTCATTGCCAGAAAGATTCTTGCCAGAATTTGCTTTAATAGACTGATCCTCCATCTGGAAGTTAGTCCCTTACCTGAGAGTCATCGTGACTTTAGAAAGAGTCAAGAAACAGTTGCTATGGTGTTGCTGCCTGACAGCTCTGGGAGAAATGCTAGGAACAGAAGAGAAGGCTGAACACATTATTTGTGGATTTGACCAAGTCTTTGAAACTGCCAGCCATGAGCGTTTATAGAAAATCATGGCAAATTTTGGTTACCTGGAGATGGTCATCAGAACTATACACAGTTCCACAATGGCATACTTGCACAGGTTCTGGATAACAAATGATGCTCTTGCACATTCCTAGTCACAATGAAGAATCAAGGCTGTGTGCTTGTCCCCTTGCTTTATTAGCATGATGTTTTCAGCAATATTGTCAGATGCCTTCCACAAGAATGAAAATGGAATCAAGGCCAGTTACCACACAGAGTAAATTTAACTTGAAAAGGGTAAAAGTCAAGGCTAAGGTAGAGGAAGAATTGGGACATGATTTTTTATTCACAATCATTTGATTGTGTACTCAGTGTAGCCTCTGAGGCTGAAATGCAATAGATTATAAAATGATTCTCTGTCACTTGTGCTAATTTTGGCCTAACAATTAACATCGAGAAAACACAGGTTATTTACCAGCCAGCACATATGCAGAACCATCAGTTAAAGCAAAAAGAGAGATTTTGAATATTGTGGTTAAGTTCATTTACCTTGGAAGTACGTTTTCCGGGGATGTCTACATAGATAATGAAGCTGACACAGATATTGCCAGAGCGAGCTGTTTAAGAGATTCCAAAGGAATGTGTGGGAGAGAAGACGTATTAAGCTGTCTACCAAATGAAAGGTTTACAGCCATTGTACTGACCTCATTGTTGTACGCCTGTGAAACCTGGACAGTATACTAGCACCATGCCAGAAAACTGAATCACTTCCATTTGAATTGTTTTAGGAAGACTCTGAGATCACCTGGCAAGATAAGGTACCAGACACTGAAGTTCTTTCTCAAGTTAAACTGCCAAGAATTCAAACTCTACTAAAGAGAGTGCAACTCAGATGGACTGGCCACATTGTTTAAATGCCAAACACATGTTTGCCTAAGGGACTATTTTATGGAGAGCTCACACAGGGCAAGCACTCACATGAAGTGATACAAGGACAGTCTTAAGGTCACTTTGAAGGAGAATCGATTATGAAATATGAAAAACATAGGCAAAGGATGGTTTTGGAGCTCCATGCACTGTGCTCCATGAGCAAAGCAGAATTGCATGAACTTAAAAGAAATGTGAGATGCACAAATATTCATATGGTTTATTTGTGTCCCATCTGTGACAGGTCCTCTGGAACTTATATTGCCCCGATCAGCCACAGTACCTTGACCCCAACATAGTGACATCATTTCTGTCTTTTTTAGAGCAGGAAGGACAACCCCACCAACAACCAAATCAACTTATACTTTCAGCAAAAAAAGTAGGCTGAGGTTGATCCTTGGTGCCCAAGGTGTTCCCCAATGTGCTGATGCTTCTGTTCAGCTAGAATCTCACAGTTAGTATAGCCTTTGGCTTCTATTTAGGTCCAAATAAGTCATCTCTTTATATCTTCTAATTTTTTTCATTTAGACTTAGAAATACTTTTCCTCTTGATCTCATTCAAGCTTCAAATCTCCTTGTGTGTCTCCATCTGACCTCTAGGTTCACATGGCTTCCTATAGAGATCACATGGGTGTTTGGACTTTTCTGTAGTCTGTGTGCATTCAGTCATCAGCAAATCTCAGAGGATATACGATGCTTTGAAATTTTAAAACATGCTTTCTACAAATAGAAGGTATCAGCATTATCATTCCTAAGTTGTTTGCATTAGAATCTAAATTTTTGATGTGGATCTTTCTCATGCTGAAACTATAGGGAATTTTATCCTCAATTTCATTATAATTTTACTTGCAATTTTTAGAATGTCAGGAGAAGGTTTGGAATTAGCTTGAAAATGCTACTCAATGTCTTAGCCTATAAAACTGTTCCCTGGGCAACAAGAACCATAAGTGGATAAAATAACTATTTCTTGTTGTTGAATAAAAGATTTAACTTCATTTTTTGTAGTTTCTGAAACCTTGTCCAGTACAGCTTTAGTACAAGATAGGATAATGGGGATGACATTATCCTGTTTCCATATGATTTAAATTTTTTATACTAAATGGAGAAAATATTTTTAGCCTTTAAAGTTATTTAGTTGAGAGATTATCTATCATATTTATTTATAAAATACATATTTATTATTTATAACATATATAAAATATGTAACATAATAATTATATAAATATGTATTTATGACATAAATATATGTTTAGTCTTGTCGCATCTATTAAAATCAGTGTTGAGGAAAAGAGTTCAGGCTATGATAATGATCTAGTTCCATTACATTTAAATTGTTGAATTCTCAAGGACATTTTGAGGTATGCACTTGAAATATAAGTATTTCTCATTTGTCACAGCTTCTACACATTTTTGGCACAGTCTGCATTTATCATAATCTGAGAATTTTAAGAATAACATTTGTAATTTATGGTGGTGATCATCTACTCCTAAGTTATTATCAGAAACTTCTCCATTTCCTCAAAGAAATCTTCCTGACTTAGCCATTTATTCTGCCAAGATACTATTATCAAGATACCATTTTTTCTGATAAAGACATACGTAAATATTCCTTCTTAAAACTAGTCCATTGAGAGCCCTCTTAGTAGCTAACATGACTTTAATGTGATCTGACTTAATATAATTATATAATTATGGGAACTGTGAGGAAAAACTTGAAGTATTGTTTGAAACTAGCCCTGCATGGCAGGAAAACTGGACCATTTCTAAGTGCTGTTTAAAAACCTTTGACTACAAAACCTTTAATCTTTAATGTAGGGGCAGCTAGGTGGCACAGTGGATAGAGCACCAGCCCTGAATTCAGGAGGACCTGAGTTCAAGTCTGATCTCAGACACTTAACCCCAGCCTTGGGGGGGGGGGGGGGAAATCTTTAATGTGAGAGTTTTCTCACAACTGTACATCTCAAGCTAAGAGCCCCTACCAGCTCTTTCTGACTACTCCCATAGCTGCCAAATTTGTGAGTGTGGACTCCTAGATTATCTGAAGAAAGCTCCTGCTCTTTCTGAAGAAAGCTCCTGCTCCTGATGGATGACAGCACCCTCTAGGGCCCTCCAGGTTTGTCTAGTACTGACTCAGCTGACATCCAGAGGAGACAGTTGTCCCAGAATTCAGGACAAGGTATTCTATTCTAGTTATTTCTCCTCTTTCCTCTTATTATCTGTCTAACCATCAAAGTCCTGATTCAAACATGTGTTGGGCCTTTTCTCCCTCTCCATTCTTGCTCTACTTACAAGCAAACAATGGCTAAATAAGGCCTCTCCAACTCAGCATCTTGTCCTGGCCCAATGGGCCTCTCCTGGCTCCTTGGCTTGTGTCTCTCCTTTAGGCCAGAAGGGTGGGAGTTCTTTCAAATTCTCTCCCTTTGACCAAAATAGGGAAATGTCAAGATACTATTAGGAGAGACCCTGTTTTCCTGAGCAAACAAGCTGTGCTCTGAGCTTGGCATAACAACAATCCTTGGGGCTCACTCTCTGGAGGAAGGGAAGACCTCTGAGCTGTCACAAGCACCAACATGTTTAGATAAGAAGCTCTGCTATGAACAGGCTTTTTGTCACTAGACAACCTTGTCTCACTGCTGATAACTACATTGTTTGGCTCTTTATCTAGCCACAATTACATAAATCAAGATGGAATATGTATTTAATCTGCTGTTTCCCTCACTTTGAAATTAAACTTCTATTTGAATCCTGATTCTACTGTCTCTAGCCTGCTTTGTTCAGCTCTAACCACCCACAGGCTAGAGGCTAGTTAGATCTGATTGACAATTCAAATGTTATTTGATTATATTATATTATTCGATTTCATGAAGATGTTACTTTAGAGAACATTTTGAGTCCACTGTTGCATCCTGGCCATTTCACAGGCTCAATCTGGAAGAAGATCACTTTAAATTATATTAGACAAATTACTGCCAGTCATCACTGTTACTCAGGGAAGTGATGTCTACTTATTTCAAAAAAAAAAAAGTATTTCTCTAGATTCTTGACCCATTTATCATGTATTCTGGGAACATCTCTTAATCCTCTCCCTCTTTTCAGGCAAGCCTGTCTGTAGTTTTCTATGGATGCCTTAGAATTTCATTAATAGGCACAAAAATAACCTTCCTAATGAATAGGACTGACCTTGTCACTCCTTTACTTCAGAAGCTTCAGTGACTTCTGATTGCTTCTAGGATAAAATGCATGTTCTTTAAGTTGACATTAAAAATCATTCACAATCTAGCCAGGGCTTATCTTCCAGGTATATTTCAAATTATTCACCTTCATACTCTTTATAGTCCAGCCAAACTAGTCTGTTTGCTGTTCCTAGAATTCAATATTTCCATCTACTGCTTACATCCCCCATGTCTGAAATATACTCATTCAACTTTTATTAATTCTCAGTTCAGATGCCATCTATGACTTTTTGACCCCCTAAGTTGTTAGACACTCCCCAAATAATACTATATTTATACTCAGTGTAATCTTCTTAAGGAACAATTTTTAATATTTATCTTTATATCCCCAGGATCTAACCCAATGTGTTGTACATTTGGGAGTGAGGATGGGAGATGGATTATAAACTTGAGATTTCACTGATAAAGGGAACTCTATGTAAGAAACTTTCATCAATGTATATTTGCAACAATTTTACAATTTATAGTCTTTGGGATTGCCTTGGGTTACATATTATGTTAGAGTCCTACTTGAACTGAGATCTTATTATCCATAGAGTCCTTCTATCCATCCTGATCTCAGACTTGGACAAAATAGATCCTTAATAAATATTTGTTCAGTCAAGTGAAATTAACATTAGATTTGAATTATTTTGAAAGAGAAAAAAAATTAGAGTCTGATCTTCAGAATTAAATCCATTTTAAAGAAGACTTGTGTTATAAGTATTTACAAAGAAAATTTTAAATTTTATTTCAGTGAATTTTCAGCATATTTTATAATTAGGTGAAGTAAAAAAAGTAACTCTTGAAAGCCAAGGACTCAAGTACAAAAAAAAAAAAAAAAAAAAAATGCCAAAAAGGTGTTAGGCTACTATAAATTTGATTTAAGAAGGATAAAATAGCCCTTAATAAATCTGAAAGAAAATCAGTATAGGATAAATATTGGGCCATTCCTGAAGGTATCCTTTTTCAAAAATCACTTCACAGACTAAAAGAAGGGAAGCTAGCTCCTTATGCGGATGAGTAGTAGAAGCATCGGCTTAGATAAAGGAAAGTGGTAGAAACTCAAAATAAGAAGAGTCTGGCATACAAACTTCCTAGGTTTTGAGAAAACAAATTTCACAGGGTTCAGGGAAAGGATAGGAACAAGTATCCCTTG